>NW_004798024.1:33976-35630 GCF_000002075.1 Aplysia californica | reverse complement strand
AGATTACCAAGCTGATCATTTACGTTACCCTCGGCTACTGTTGACAAGATTGTTTGAAGTCGTTTCACTAGCGTGCAACTTCCGCCTCTACTTTCATTCTTGATGCTTTTGAAGAGTTGGATTGAGCAATTAATAGTATCGATATATTGAACGAATGACTATTCGCACGGACTTTTGGGGCTAACATTTTTTCTTCACCGCGTTGAAAAACGTCGATTCTTGACTCAGGCACTCAAGACACACATTCTTACTTTAAACTAATGTAGCCTGATTATAGTCTCCATCATAATCTGGTTAGAGATCCGCCAGACTGATCCACACAGATGGCTGTGTTTCCCCTTTCCTCTTTGGATCCCCTTCTCCTTCAATCGACCTAGAGTGTGGGAACCGCTGTATATATGCAGCGACTGAGAAGCCTTAGATAAAATGAACACTTTTAGGAACAGAAAAGTCTGTTTAAAATCTGAGCTAATAATATCTCTTTATTTTTTAAAATTTTTTTTAAAGTTTAGCATCTAGTAAGCAAGTCAGTACTAACAGCAGAATGGTATTAACTGTAAGATTAGGCCTATATGGACATACATTTTCTATGTCAGGTTAGTCGAATATATTTCATAGTAAGATTCGATACCAGACAAATGCTGATAATTATGATTTTCAGAAAAAAGAGATCAGACAATCCCAGAAACGAATTCATGTAGATTACTATCCCAGTGCATTGGGGGAATGTCGAAATGGTGCCAAAGAGTTCAATTATTGAGTTCTCTTTGAGCGGGGCAAGAGGTGCAGTGCCCTCATGAAAGTTGAAAATTGACAATATTAATGACACTGACTCTCTGCCTCTGTCTCAGTCTGTCTCTGTCTGTCTGTCTGTCTCTCTCTCTCTCGCTCTCTCTGTCTCTACTTTCATTCTTGATGCTTTTGAAGAGTCGGATCGAGCACTTAATAGTATCGATACGATGAGCAAATGACTATTCGCACGGACTTTTGGGAGGTAACATTTTTTCTTCGCCGTGTTGAAAGACATCGATTTTTGACTCAGGCATTCAAGACATAAATTCTTACTTAAAATTAATGTAGCCTGAATGAGTGTCTGTGTGTGTATACACTTGTTTATGTGTAAGCGTGTATACATGCAGCGAGTGCGAAGCCTTAGATAAGATAAACACTTTTAGGAACAGAACAGTTTGTTTAAAATCTGAGCTGATAATATCTCTTTATTTTTTTATTTTTTAGAGTTTAGTAAGCAAGCCAGTACTAATAACAGAATGGTATTAACTGTATGATTAGGCCTATGGACATATATTTTTTTTAAATATACATTTTCTCTCTATGTCAGGTTAGTCGAGTATATTTCATAGTAAGATTCGATATCAGACAAATGCTGATAATTATGATTTTCAGGAAAAAGAGATCAGACAATCCCAGAGACGTATATCATGTAGATTACTATCACAGTGCGTTGGGGAATATCAAAATGGTGCCAAAGAGGTCAATTGAGTTCTCTTTGAGCGGGGCAAGAGATGCAGTGCTCTCATGAAAGTGGAAAGATGGCAATATAAATGACACTGACTCTCTGTCTCTGTCTCTGTCTCTGCCTCTGTCTGTCTGTCTGTCTGTCTGTCTGTCTGTCTGTCTGTCTGTCTGTCTGTCT
>NW_004798024.1:32510-33650 GCF_000002075.1 Aplysia californica | reverse complement strand
TTGATTTTTGTGTTTGTAAACACATCCACGCTTCCTGCATTCAGCCAAGTCCTTCACAGATCTATTTGGTATATTCTCAGTGCTGTTCTTGCTGTTATGACGCATTTTAGACTCTATGGTGAAACTATTTTTTGATACTTCTTCTTCTTCTTCTATCCCGTGGTTGGGGCACCACTGCATCTGAAAACCAGCTCTCGCCATCTATTTTTGTCCTCTGCTCTCCTCAGATTGTCACCCATCGTCTTTCCTGTCCACCCTGTAATGTCGTCCTCCCATCTCCTTCTCTGCCTTCCTCTCTTTCTCTTTCCTTGTACGGTTCCTTGCAGGATTGTTTTGTCAAATCCTGTGGATCCTGTGACATGCCCATACCATTTTAGTTTTCGTCTCTTCATTGTGGTCAGTAGATCTTCATATTGCCCCACTGCGTTGGTGATTTTCTTTTTGATATTAGAGATAGATTTTCTTTTTACACTCAACAACAAGCAACAAAATGCTTCAACCACTCACCCACCCGAATAAACAACCCAAAACAAAACGAAGCAAAGCAACAACAAAATGTAAAAAACATCGGCAAAAAACAAACTAGCAAACAAACAAATAAACAAACAAACAAACAGACGTCAGGGGGAAAAAGACCACCCCACTCTTGCAAACATTCGATGTGTGTGGTTGGCGGGTGCTGTGGTGTGATTTGCTTCTTCTTTCCCATCAAACATCTAGCGTCTTTATCTCCCTTCCTTCTTTTTTGTGTTTGTTACTCTCTTATAACACAACTAATCTTTGGCACTTATATGACCTAATTGTGTTGCAAATGACCTTATGCAGTTGCGAGCGCTGTAAAACCCTCTACTATTTAAAAAAAATGCCGTAAAACACTTACCAAAAACAAACAAAATCGAATGGTAACTTGCGCATCACTTAAACTGAAAGCATTATGCTGGCTTGTGCCCCTTCCACCACACACCGAGTTACGGTATAAACCGTCAATTATTTCATGAACACGTTCTACAGTCCGGGGAAGTTACAGTTTGCTTGATGTTACAAAAGAGAGGTCTGGTAAATGTTTGTTGTGATTTTGAACTATCGGGGGAGAGGGGGGTGTTGGAGTGGAGGAAGAGAGGGGGAAGAGAGAACGGGGTG
>NW_004798024.1:27925-28880 GCF_000002075.1 Aplysia californica | reverse complement strand
CCTCCCCCCTGCCGATGCTGTTATGGAATGTCTTTGATACCGAGGGGACACAGGATTAAGTGGTCACTCCGTATTGCAACGAAAATCCTAACTTACTGCAACATAAACCGCTGGTCATCCTTGGTCATTCCTCCTTGCCCCGGAGATGTGATGGTTGGGGCCATAACTTTGCCGCAAGATCGTGAGGTGGAGATCTGATGCCAGTCTCCGTTCATGGCTACTTAAACGGGCCGTAAAACCGACCAGAACGGGGGGGAGGAGGTTGGATGCACGAGCCAGTTATAACCTATTTTCGCACAGGTGCAGTTTTACGGGAAGTTCGCCGATCTGAGGGAATCGTAGACGTGGAGAGAAGGACGGATTGTGTAAGTTAACCCCAAGATGTGACACTTACACACCAACAAGCACATAAACAGAATCAACCCCATGTGGGAACCCCATTGCAGACACTGTGACTACCACGAAGAGACCGTTGAACATCTTCTCCTTCACTGCCCAAACCTGGCAGTTCTGCGACGCAAGCTCCTACACACACCTACAGACTTACAAAGTCTGCAGTACTCTGGCGTTGACCAGATGACAAGGACATGTGGTTACTTGAGGGAGGCATTGCGCTGCCAAGAGCGAAATGCTCGCAGCTAAAGGGATTTGAAAACAACAACAGCAAAGATTTCCCCCGTTGGCCGCTCATGATAAAGACAACGATTAGGAAGAGACAAATGTTAGGCAGCGTGGTGAAATCAGGCTCTCGTCAAAATAAATGCAAGTAAAAAAAACCTGGCATTTTTCCTCCAGATTTGACATTTTTAAAATAGAATTTATATTTTTTGGCTTAACCTCTTTTCTGTCCATACAAAAACACATTTCCTTGGGAAATTTACTGAAAATCATTGACCAAAGGCACAGAATATGTCATTTTCATAATATGTTATTTTTTATATTTATATCTATCTAT
>NW_004798024.1:25481-27342 GCF_000002075.1 Aplysia californica | reverse complement strand
GGGGAGCAGAAAGTGGAGACGAAAGCAGACGACAGAACATTGTTAGAGAGCAGGAAAGAATGTGAAAGGAGACAATTTTAGATAAGAAAATTGTTCCGTTGCTTCCCGGATTCGAACCCTGAACCTTTGAATGAGAGGCGAACACTTTAACCTCTAGGCCACGAGAGCCCCCTGAATCAAATTGTAGACGACAGTTTATGACGAATATACAAAAACGACAGGCAACGTTCATTGGACACACAATGCGGAAAGAAGCATTGGAGAATATTGTAACTACAGGCAAATTTGATTGACAGAGAGGTAGAGGCAGACAGAGGGAAAAGATACTGGACAGGTTGATAACATGGCTGGGAGCAGCAAGAACAACAAACACTATCGCTGCAACGCAAGACAGAGTGAAGTGGAGGTCCATGATCGCCAACGCCAGTCAGCAAGGCACCGGATGATGATGATGATGATGATGATGATGATGATGATGATGATGATGATGATGATTAAATTGTGCCAAAATGGTAGTTTCTGTCTCCTGGCAAAGGAAAATCGGACTGACCCCAACTGAGTTTGACTGAATTCGACTGACAGTGTGCACTGGACATTACGGTTGGAAGAATCCGGGCTGACTAATATGGCCGCTTTTAAGGACAAGCGGGCTAACCCAGATATCGGGGGTTTCCAGAAATCTGGACCTGCACCAAAAGTGGGCATTGCCCTACCTATAGGAGAAGTTAGGTTTCACTGGTGTGTATACTTGTTTGGTTATAGAGAAAACTCTCCTTGTCGTTTAAAGAAACTGAACTAGGGGCAAAACACTTTACCTTCGATTTTCTCGAAACAGCATTTTTCGGGATAGCCCCCTTGTGCTTAAAAGCGACCATATTATCTCTGCCACAGTCGGATAAAGACACAGACTTGTACCCCTAGACCGCACACAGTCATGGCCGTCGCCCATCGCTATATCTATAAATACTTCACTATATGGGTCATGCTGATCATGCACAGCGCCAATTCGACAAACTGAAAGGCGAGACATCATCAGTCTCTTCTCTGTCGGCCTTTTGGCCACACCAAAGTGTAGTACATTGTACATTGTATCTGTTCCCGACTTTTCGTCCGGTCTAGTGCCCACTGGTAATCGGGGAGGACACTACAGAAGCTGACGAAGGATGGGGGAATCTGTCCCTCAATTGGTCACCTTAAAGCACAAGGGGGCTATCCCGATAAATGCTGTTAGGAGAAAATCGAAGGTAAAGTTTTTGCCCCTTGTTCAATTTCTTTAAAAGACAAGGAGAGTTTTCTCTATAACAAAACACATTAAATATTTACACCGATGAAACCAAACTTCTCCTATAGGTAGGGAAATGCCCACTGTTGGTGTAGGTCAAGATTTCTGGAAACCCCCGAAATCTAGGTTAGCCCGCTTGTCCTTCAAAGCGACCAATTATATCCAGTGAATGGATTACCGTCCTCTTAAAAAACCCCCCCAGACATAAGTCTAGCTAAAGTGGAATGTGCAATATATTCCCTCTCCCCCTTTCCCATTATTTCGCGTAAATGGAGTCAATAAATGGTGAATAGGAAATACGTATGAATGACCAATCTAAGGTATAAGAATATAAATCTATGGACAAAGCTGGGGGAAAAAGGCGGATGTTGGCAACCATCTCTCCATAGCCTCGAGATACTGGATTGATGGATGGACGGGGGCGACCTGTGCCCATGTTGGCCGGTCACTAGTTGACCGTCCTTAACTCACTCTGTCTGTCTGTTTGTCTATTTGTCTGTTTGTCTGTCTGTCTGTCTGTCTGTCTGTCTCTGTGTGTATGTATGTGTGTGTGTGTATGTGTGTGTGTGTGTGTGTGTG
>NW_004798024.1:22358-23305 GCF_000002075.1 Aplysia californica | reverse complement strand
TGGGGGGGGGATTTGGAAGAAAACATATATCGTTACCTAAGAATTGGTAGCTTTTAAGCAAAAGAGAGCTATCCCGGAAAATGCTGTTTGAGAAAATCGGAGGTAACGTTTTTGGACCTTTTATTCAGTTTCTTTAAAAAACAAGGAGAGTTTTCTCTATAACCAAATAAATATACACACCAATGAAAAGGTCGCTTTTAAGGACAAGCGGGCTAACCTAGATTTCGGGGGTTTCCAGAAATCTTGACCTATACCAAAAGTAGGCATTGCCCTACCTATAGGAGAAGTTTGGTTTCATCGGTGTGTGTATTTGTTGGGTCATAGAGAAAACTCTCCTTGTCTTTTCAAGAAACTGAACCAGAGGCAAAAACTTTAGCTTCAATTTTCTCCAAACAGCATTTTTCAGGATAGCTTGTGCTTCAAAGCGGACAATTGTTGCCGTTAGGAGTACATGTAATCCAAAGAGGCCATCCTCGGACAACTACAGTGTGTAGGTCAGGGGTCAACAAACAATGCCACCCCCCTCCCCCCGGGGGTCAAATCCATCTCGTGAGGTCAGTTCGTCTGGCTCCCCGCCATGATGCCACCCATATATGTGAGGCAGCGAGGTGGAATCAGGCTCTCGTCAATTTTGGGGCATGTAGAGTTATTGGTATCATCTTAAAGAGTGTTCACTTATCTTTATTTAATGAAAAAAATATCCATTTATCTTGAATACAAGTCGAGATATTTGCGAAAGAAGGATGTGGGGGTCACCTGTTTTCAGAGGTAAAATTAGTGAGAAAATGGCCGTCAAAGATTAGTTATTTCCTTAGCTTAAGAGTCCGAGGTAACTGAAGATATATATTTTTTGTGCCCTTTATCAACGCTTTTCAGAAAAATCCAGACAGAAATGAGTTCTTTAATGGGCATGAAAGGTGTTGTGTCAAAAAAAAAAGAAGAAATTG
>NW_004798024.1:17240-18590 GCF_000002075.1 Aplysia californica | reverse complement strand
TTAAAAAATCGACAAAAAACCACAGAGCGGAGTGGAGTGCCTATCGTCCTGATCTCTCCTCCTTTTTTGTGTTTATTACTTGCTTGCAACGCCTCTAATCTTCGGCACTTATATGACCTTATTGTGTTGCAAGTGCCATAAAACTCTTACTAAAACTAAAGTAAAGAATGAGGAGAGAAAAGGTCGATAGGTGTTGGATAAGAAAAAATTAGGAACCACTCACTAGACTCTTTTCGTATTTTGCCTGACTCTAAGAAGTCTAGATCTACTAGCTGGATGCTGAATTGTTTGTTTGCTTGTTGTTGTTTATTTTTAAATCTCGTTTTCCTTGTTAATCAAACATATCTGCTTGACTGTACTATAACGGTACCGTATCCTAATTTACCAAACCTTCATTCTTTTCCTTGGTTTTTTTTTTTTTTTGTGGTGGGAATGACAAATGCATGCAACTGGCAACCTATCTTTTTATTCTGAAAATGCAATACTATTTTAAACTACACTTGCTGCGACAAAATAGGGGAAAACATTACCACCTATAAGAGTTAAGACAACAGTGCGTTACAGAAATGTATCATAACCAAACTTGGTAAATATATTATTTTTTCGGGTCCCCAGTTAATTCCTGAGTTATGTCCCTTACATCGTAAAACTGCCTGCTCTCTCTTCGCTCAGGCTTGACCTTGCTCAGTCATTCAGCCCCACAAACTTTCTTTGTATCAACGGAAACGAAAAGATTTATACACCATATTACTAAACTAAACCATCTTTCTTTTTACAGATTTTAAAAAGTAAAATAAATAAATAAATAAATACATAAATTCTAAATATACCCTGTGCATTGTGTAGAATCAGGGTCACAGAATAGTGTTCTCCCGACTCCTCCTAAAATCAACAGAGTTGACATGTTGACCCACTTTTTCAAAACTTGCAGAATGTTAGAACGTTGGGCCAGCCTCATTCTTGGATTGATTTCAGTAATGTTACAGTGACCCAGTGTTACGATTTGAAGAGCATTAACAATTTCTTGGCTTTTGCAGCTTTCAATCTGTTTCTGTAACAGTCAATAGAACTTTTGTGACCGACTTTACGATGAAAGTGTCTGACTCTCTGACAAAACGTTTGCTGCTGTTGCTGCTGCTGCTGCTAGTGTTATTGTTGTTGTTGTTGTTGTTGTTGTTTCTGTTGTTGTTGTTATTATTATTGTTGTTGTTGTTGTTGTTGTTGTTGTTGTTGTAGCTGTTGTTTTTGTTGTGGCGAAGATTATTATTATGATGATTGTTAAGTGAATTTTGTGTGTCTGCTGTCTGCCTCCTCTCTCTCTCTCTTTCTCTCTCTCTCTCTCTCTCTCTC
>NW_004798024.1:10958-12754 GCF_000002075.1 Aplysia californica | reverse complement strand
ACCCCCCCCCCCACAATCAGGTACAGAGATTCTAGAATATCCAGAACGTGAAGGGTGACATGCACATGTATGTATTCATAGTGAGACCTCCAATGGAAAATTCCACACACAAAACACAACTTTTAAAAACCACAACTTCAACTGTCTGTCAATCACAGAAAACACAAACAAAGGAATGTTAACAAAAAACAAAGACTTATTTTTATTTTTATCCCTTGCCCATTTATAATATAAGATTGACGCAGTCTGATAAGTAGAAAAAAGTGCGTATGACAGTGTCCATCTAATGGTTTGTCTATCATAGACAGTTTCCGACACAAAGAAATGTAAACAAAAACACGAATTTGAACGATCTGTCCATCACAGAAATTTACAGAAACAAACAAAGGAATGTTAACAAAATCAGACTTCAGTGGTTAGTCCATCACAGAAAGTTACGAACACAAAGTTATGTCTGGCGCTCTTATGACCTAATGCAAGTGCGAGCGCGTAAAACCTTTCAAAAAACTAAACTAAAGGTATGTTTACGGTGAAATGGTGAAATGGTATGGATTTAACGCCCCTATCAACACTAATAGGTTATTTAGGGGGCGGGACCTCCTAGTTTAACGACCGTCTCCGATAGGACTGAGCCAAGTGGGAAGTTCGTGTAAAGTGCCTTTCCCAAGGACACAACTTCGGACCGAGCTGAGGCTCGAACCCCAGAACCCGCAATCTCACGATTACGAGTCCGGTAGCCTAGCCACTAGGCTACCGACGCCACGGTATGTTTACAAAAAATCGAAGACTTCAACGATCTGTCTATCATAGAAAGTTACAAACACAGAGAAAATATTGTGCAAACAAAAACACGAAATTGAACGTTATGTCCATCACAGAAAGTTACAGACTGAAACAAAGGAATGTTAACAAAAACATGAATTTGACAGATCTGTCTATCGTTGAAAGTTAGAGACACAAACAAAGGAATGTTAACAAAATCACGAATTTGAAAGATCTGTCTGTCACAGAAAGTTACAGACTCAAACAAAGAAAAGAAAAAAAAAACACGAATTGAAACGATCTGCATTTATTATAATATGATCACACGAGGCCATCGTAATCCCAGCCTACGTGGTCGGTCGATGAAATCCTGCCTCTTTGTTATGTGTACGTGTCGATCATAAATCTAGATCTAGAAATCTACTACTCTTGGCTCGAGTCAAGGGAAAATCGAGACACGCACAAAGAAAGGAGAGAGTGAGAGAGCGTTTGGTTTCATCATACTCCGCTGTTCCCTCCATCTGTTGCACTCACACAGGCACGACCGATCGTGATCAGGTGTGGGGAGGTGTGGGGAGGGGAGTGTGCGTGTGTGCGTATGTGTGTGTGTGGAGAGGGGAGGTGTGGGGATGTGATTTGGTCTGCTCACCCTCACGCCACGTCACGTGGTATATATAATTGAACACTTACGTGGATTCCAGGCCGCGGATCTCCAAGGATTCGACTCGGCAGTTGGTGTATCGGACCACGTCAGCGCATGAGTGAGATAAGCAGACGTTACGGTTATTGTTCATGTCGTGGCTCTGTAAGAATAATCGGAAGCATGCCAGTTTGTCGCAGGCATCGACTGCCGTGCCCTGCATGATAGAAGTTGTCACTGATACTCTCAAAAAAGAGTTTAATGAATGATTGATTAAGAGTATGAAATGGATTTTATTTTTCAACTGTTTTTAACGAACGTTACATTCACTGTTGAAACCCTCTTTTAACACTCTGAATACTGTATCTCTCTCTCTCTCTCTCTCTCTCTCTCT
>NW_004798024.1:5580-7307 GCF_000002075.1 Aplysia californica | reverse complement strand
TAAATGAATGAAAGAATGAATAAATAGACAAATAAATAAATAATTAAATAGGATGATGCCACTGGAAGGCTAGTCAAACCTTTTCCTATCCCTCTGATGTTTCAGTTTTTCTGACTTGATTTTTCCC
This sequence comes from Aplysia californica, assembly GCF_000002075.1. Classification (NCBI taxonomy): domain Eukaryota; kingdom Metazoa; phylum Mollusca; class Gastropoda; order Aplysiida; family Aplysiidae; genus Aplysia; species Aplysia californica. Next base: position 7,180 of record NW_004798024.1, on the reverse strand, counting down.
TGCACTTAATGACTGTTATAAAGTCATGTGCTTCTCTTTATTCTAACTCAGATTCAAATACAATCAAACATAAGTAGAAAAAAACAACATGTTTTTGTTAATGTGAACATAATATGATACTATTATAATCTACAGTAATATGTTCAGGCACCTCCCTGTCAGGCAGGACGTGTTAAATTTACAAAAAAATTGAACAATCTTTGACAAAGCAGGCCTACTTTAATAATATTAATATACATGTACTTTTTTTCATTATTCATTTTTCCATTATTCAGCTGTCCCCACAGTTGTTGGATTGCATCATTAATTTGACAAACACATCTGCAGCACTATAAATAGAATCCTAGCAATCTAGGCCAAACGCGAGGCCAGATTGTTCCAGATCATAGATGTAAAAGGGGGTAACCCTATGTTCCAGATACATGTAGTTCTGCTGCTGCGGTTTGACGGGTCGTTGACAGTTAGGCTAGAAGAATGACACGCGTGTCTAAACAATGAACAACGAACAATGAACGACACCACATGAATAGTGAATAGGTCACAGCAGTGTAATAATAATTGTGAGGCTTGTTGTGTAATATTGTTATAGCCGCTGCACTCGTATTATGCCACGTTTAAGAGGCTAAAGTTAAATTTTTCGTAGCCCCAACCTACGTGTACTTCCAAGCGAGGCATTAATTGAGTAATTCCTGTCCCTACACGGGTGATTGCGTAACAGGCGACTACTACAAAACAAGAGTAGAATAAAGGGTTAGGGCTAGGGCTAGGGTTTGGGGTAAGGGTAGTGGTAAGGGTAAGAGTAAGAGTAAGGGTAAGGGTAAAGGGTAGGGGTGAGGGTAGGGGTTAGGGATAGGGTAGGGGTGATGGTTAGGGTTAGGGGTAGGGGTAGGGTTTGTGGTTTCTGTCAAGGTTAGGGTTAGGTCTCTTCTTTAATTATAGTCTTCATTGTGTTTGTAGGGTGGTTGCGGTCGTTACGGAAGTCCTTCCCCCGTCACTACCCGAGTGATCCCGCACCCCTCTCCTCTCCGCCCTTCTCCCTCCCTCCTCAACCCTCCACAATGACCAAACCGCCCTCTAGTGGAATATATCACCCACAGGTAAGCCTGGGTAAAATCTGAGTTACAGTATAGCCAAAGATCGTGTATACGTAGTAGAGAATCTTTGGTATAGCGCTTGCTCAAGGATCCTAGAATAAATTCTATTTATATCCTCCCTGCACTGGCCACACAATCATAGGGATAGGTACTTGTGGTGTAGGAGTTAATGTCCTCTGTTGAGTATAGAAGACTTGTGTTCGATTCTAGAGGTCGAAGTTTTTTTACCCCAATTAAATCATTAAAAAATGCAATACCATTTTTGTCTGCTTTGATGATGTACTTTTTTCAGCTCGGGTTAGGCCCTGAAGGGCAGAGTGAAAGGAAGCAGCCGGCCTCCTAAATTGCCTACAACGTGTCGATATGGGCGTACGTAATCTACAATCCTTAATCTACAATCCTTAATGTACAATCCTTAATCTCCAATCTACAATCCACCACATCGTAGTTGTCCCACACAGGACTATCCTTGCGGCAGAGGTGATTCATTAGCTAGGTCTATCCCA
>NW_004798024.1:3722-5480 GCF_000002075.1 Aplysia californica | reverse complement strand
AATTATATAAAGGGATAAAGGGATGAATAGATAAATACATAAATAGATCAATAAACAGGAAGGTGCCAGTTGTAGGCTAGTCCAACTTTTGTTCGTTCCCTTCATAATAGTTTCACGTTTGTCTGTTTGACCCTTTCTTTGCACTCGCCTAAATAACTGTACTGGGCAAAATCCGGATAAATATCCTGATAATCGGATAATCCTCAATAAGAAATTATCTGAATTCAGACTCTTTAAGTCTTTTTCCTAACCCGTTTGCCGAAGTGGGTGCACCCATTTGTTGAAGCAATGCTAACCCGTTTGCCAAAGTGGTTCTAACCCATTTGCCGAAGCGGTTCATAAAATTATATTTTTGCCAAAGAGATGCACTAGCATATTGTCCGGATTTTGCTAAAGCGAGTCATTGCCCAGCCCTAACTGTTATTGAGGCGACGTTCCTCTCTTTCCTCGCACTGAGATTCACAATCAAACACGACAAGTAGGAAAAAATGCATGACATTGCGAACAGATAATAATATTATAATCTATTGTAACGTGTTCAGCGTTCAGTATTCAGGTACCTCCATAATAGGACTTGTTAAATTTACAAAAATTCGAGAAATCTTTGGCACGGTAAGCGTACGTATTTTTCTTCTTATTCTTCAGCTGTCCCCAGAGCTGTATTGCATCATTAATAATTTGACAAACGCAGAACACAACTGCAACACTATAAATAGAATCCCAGCTATCTAGGCCAAACAGCGCCAAACGCGCAGCCAGATTGTTCCAGATAGTTCTCCTGCTGCGGTGTGACGGGGTCGTTGACAGTTAGAAGAATGACACGCGTGTCTAAACAATGAACAACGAACAGTGGGTGGTTGGGGGGTGCTCTGGTGTGGTCTGCCCCTTCTTTCCTATCAAACATATATCGCCCTTATCTCTTCTTCTTCTGTTTTGTGTTTGTTCCTCTCTTGTAACGCCTCTAATCTTTGGTACTTATATGACCTGATTGTGTTGCAAGTGGCGTAAAACTCTTACTAAAGCAAACAAACAATGGACAAGGAACGACACCACATGTATAGTGAATAGGTCACAGCAGTGTAATAATAATTGTCCGGCTTGTTGGTAAAGCCGGTGTTCTCTTATTATGCTACATTTTTTAGGCTAATGTTACATTTTTCGTAGCCCTAACCTACCTGTATTTCCAAGCGAGGCATTAATTTAAATGGTCTCTTTTAAGGACAAGCGGGCTAACCCAGATTTTGGGGATTTCCAGACGTCTTGACCTGCACCAAGAGTGGGCATTGCTCTACCGACAGGAGAAGTTTGGTTTCATTGGTGTGTATAATTATTTGTTTGGTTATAGATTTTAAGTCACTGAACGAGGGGCAAAAACTTTCCCTTCGATTTTCTCAAAACATCAATTTTCGGGACAGCCCCCTTGTGCTTAAAAGTGACCACATAATAATACCTTTCAGTAGCCTTTCACAGGAGGATTTCCGCAACGAGCGACCACAATGAAACAAGAGTAGAATAAAGGGTTAGGGTTAGGAGCAGGGTTTGGGGTAAGGGTAAGGGTAAGGGTAAGGGTAAGGGTAAGGATAAGGATATAGGTAAGGGTGAGGGTAGGGTTAGGGGTAGGGTTGGGAGTTGGATCAAGGTTATGGTTAGGATTAGGTCTCCTATTTGATTATTATAGTCTTCATTGTGTTTGTTTTGTTGTTTTTGTAAAGGTTTTACGGCGCTCGCAACTGCATAAGGTCATATGAGTGCGCGGGA
>NW_004798024.1:0-1765 GCF_000002075.1 Aplysia californica | reverse complement strand
TCTCTCTCCATCATACACTCTCCCCCATGTGCCTGTTTCATTCTGCATCCCCTATCTTTTTCCCTCCAACAAAACAAAAGCAAAACCCGTTACATAAACCCCAGCAGTACCCAGTACCCACACAGCGTGCAAGACTTGACAACGCCATAGAATTATATAATATATAAAGGAAGATGTCACGTCGTTCACTCGACTCTTTTAAGAAAGAAGTTTTGCCCTTTATTTGGGGTAGTGGGTGGTCCGCAGGTGCTCTGGTGTGGTTTGCTTCTTCTTTCCTATCAAACGTCTATCGTCTTTATCTCCCCTCCTTTTTTTTTGTGTTTGTTACTCTCTTGTAGCACCTCTAATCTTCGTCTTCGGCACTTATATGACCTTATTGTGTTGCAAGTGCCGTAAAACTCTTGCTAAAACAATAAAACAAACACATTTGGGGGTAGTTGTGCGGAAAAGATCAGCAAATGAAACAGAACCAGAATCGCCGATGTCTGTCAGAGACCCGCTACTTAATGATAGTGATGATTATATCTAGATCTAGTAGACTACCGGACTCGTAATCGTGAGGTTGCGGGGTCGGAGGTTCGAGCCGCGGGCCCGACGTTGTGTCCTAAGGAAAGACACTTTACACGAATGTTCCTCACTTCACCCAGGTGGGAATGGGTACCCGGCCATAGACGGCGAAAGATCTTGTCAGTGTGTTAGTGTTTTAGCGCCTATTAATGTCGCTTGCACTGTATGCTTCCCAGGAAGTTGAGTTTGTTTCAGAATGCTCTCAGGTCTGCTGGGGTAATAGTATAGAATGTGAAGCGCATAGAGCTTGCTATTGAGCGGGGATTTGCGCTATACAAATGCTATCTAAAAAAGTGTTTATAAAGAGCGAAGAGGAGGGATCTCGTGGCCTAGACGTTAAGGTGTTCACCTCTCATTCAAAGGTCCCGGGTTCGAATCCGAGTAGCGACGGAACAATTTTCGTCTCTTAAATTGTCTCCTTTCACCTCCTTTCCTGCTCTCTATCAATGTTCTGTTGTCTGCTTTCGTCTCCACTTTCTGGCCCCATCTCCTTTGCCCCCTCCTCTGGGCTCCCGAATCTTTCTGCAGCCTTTCTACTGCTACTCCTTGGCTCCTACTTACTGCTGTCTTTCAGCCACACCCTTGATCTTCTGGTTGGAAAGATCTACACCTAGCCCACTCGGGCAAAAGCGAAAAATGTCGGTGTCCCGTGTGCAAGTTGCGTACGTTAAAGATACCTTGGTGGTCTAAAGTCGATAAGAGTTGGCTTCGGCCGCCACCTGGGCAAAAATTCAAAATGTCCCACCAATTGATAATGTTTGGTGTGTCCCGCGCGCTCATATGACCTTATGCAGTTGCGAGCGCCGTAAAACACTTACCACCCCCACCCCCCCCAAAAAAAGGGGCGAAAAGCGACGGACATGACAGGGTAAGATCTAGGAGTGCAAATCTATGGACAAAAAAACCGCCTACAATTTCTAGCAACAGGTGGTAATGTTTTATGATCCAGAGCGTTTCACGGCGACCTCTAACAGAATTATAAACTCTCTGTTTTGGCCGTTCATTCACTGCCATTCCGCTAATTCGATGCAAGTTTTGTGAATCTATTAACCGGTTTCAGCAATCTTTGTCATCTCGCCTTTTTTGCGGACAGTGGACATGTTATGTAGTTTTAGAAAGTCGTGTTGCTTGCTAGAGATGTGTGGATTGATATTCGTAACCATGTGTTTGTGTTTGTGTGTGTGTTTTGTTTGTTTGT
>NW_004798023.1:382373-382772 GCF_000002075.1 Aplysia californica | reverse complement strand
AACCCCTAAAAACAGTATTTTTGCCCATACCGGGCATGTTTGTAACCGCCATTTCCTCATAAAGTCAGTATTTTATTTTTCTTTATCGGCCGTTTTCTCAAAATGCGACTTTTCTCTATACTTTTTTGAATAACTCCACCATTTTCAATCCAATTTTCATGAAATTTTCACAGCATGAAGAAAAGAGGTAATACTAAAAAACTTTCTACTGAATTTTTTATATATGAAATAGATTTTCGTTGGTGGTGTCGTCTGGAGCGTGGATTTTCACGGATTTTTCGCAAACTTGAATGCTACCTCAGGAAAAAGTTCATTAAACATTTTCTAATCCGATTAGGAAAAAAGCAACAGACAAATTTTTAGATCTAATGTTTGTGAACACGCATGCAAAAAAACAAT
>NW_004798023.1:376810-379028 GCF_000002075.1 Aplysia californica | reverse complement strand
TTATTGGTCCACAACCATTACACACCATTAAAGAGCGGCTTACGTCAAAGTGAAAGGCATGCAAACTGCAGTCGAAACCATCTGCAATAACGTTTGTAGAAAAAAAAAGCCTACTAATTGTTGTAACTGATATCACCGCTGTAAGTGACGCCTTAAAAAAAATATTGTTTTATTTTAGAATGGGGGGGTTGTTTGGTGTGTCTGGGTGGAGTTTGACTTTGAGAAAAAGAAAATTCAAACGAAGCAGCTTTTTTGTCAACTTGCATTTTAATTTTTCTTCTTTATGTGCAATAATTGAAACTGTTGTGCTTTGAAAATGCCTATAGAATATTCCGAAATAAACTAGTAGACTATAGCATCATTTATTTTTTAGACGGATTTTCTGTAAAAAAAATAATAAAAGATATACGGAACCGATCTAGCAGACAGACAACATCGTCCTAAATCTGCCATTGTACTTTGCCAAATCAATCTGTCTAAAAGTAAAATCTAGGCTAGAGAAACATAATTATCTGAAGTACATCTAAAGTACTTTCGACATAAATCAATGCATAACTAATTGCAATAAAAGAAAAGCCCAGTATTTACACTACACTTAATTGCAAATGCAACCCCTGCCGAAGGGTTCGCGTAACCAGAACTGTTCAATGGCAGTTAAAGTGATCGTCAATGACTTCTCTCTATTTGTCTTACAAGAGTTGCAATGTACTTGACACTCTTTTAGAATTGTTGCTTTTTAATCAGTTACTCTCACTCAATGAAAATGGTGTGTTGAGAGAGGTTGGGGGAGGGAGGGGGAGGCAGGAGGTGAAGTAAAACGGTCTTACATTTTAAATACGAGTTATAACCTGGCAGAAGAGACTGAGTGACGATAACGGTTCGATAAGAGATGCTGAAAAATAGTCTCTCTCTCTCTCTCTCTCTCTCTCTCTCTCTCTCTCTCTCTCTCTCTCTGCACTTTTGTTTTCCACGCTGATTACACTGTTCACATTCTCAACACACTATCGCTAATTGTCAGTCATGGTTAACGGTCTTTTAGTTTTAAAAAATTAATGGCCTCTGTGGAGACGAGCGCCCCATATTATTCCTGCGTAGGTTGAGGGAATAAAAAGCGGAACAGCCGCCTCTGGTCTTCTCTTTAAAAGCACTGGCCGCAGATAGAGTATCGTATTATTGCCTCCCCTGTGTGCCTCTAGTTTCAAAGAAAATATATTTGACTGTTTCTTAGTTGCTCTTTCATTGGACAAAGGAATGTTTTCGGTGAACATGCGCGTTATCAAGGTTTATTCGTTTTTGGTGGTCAACTTTCTCAAACGAAAAGTTACGCCCAAATGATTCAGTAGCGTTATGTTCTTTATATTAATTGCACAACGCGGTGCTTAAACCACCCCCCCCCCCCAAAAAAAAGAAAAAACAACAGGTGATGGTTTAGGCGTGAATTACAATCAAGGTGCGCTCTCTAATGTGGTGCGATGTTAGGTCATTCATGAACCCATTTGTGTCATGAGAAATTGCCTGTTGATAGGGAGCATAAATGGTTGTAAGAGCGCATAGGCCTACATGTATTTGCTTTGATTCCAACAACCAGTGACAACATTCTCGCCATGACACTGACAACATTCTCGCCCCACTGACACCATTCTTGTCATGACAGTTTGTATTTTTCGAGCGTCTTCGTCCGCTGTAGTCACTGTGCGTCACTGATGTGAGTTCCCTGTTGCTGAAAGCCAGTGCTCATCGGCCGTATCTGACAACATTCTCGCCCCTCTGACACCATTCTTGTCATGACACTTTTTTTATTTTTCAGAGCGTCTTCGTAGGTTGCTGTTGTCGTTGTGTGTCACTGAAGTGAGTTCCCTGCAAATTTCATCCTGTTGCTGAAAACCTGTGCTCATCGGCCGTATCCCAAGATGTCTGGGGTTTTCGAGAACGTTCTAGATTAATCTGATCCACTGTATATAGCCAGCAAACAACAGGGGAAAGTACTGTTGGTTCGGATGCGCAAAAGAGAAAGATGTCTCCGTTGGTGATAAATATGTACCGGCATCTAAGTTTAGCATTGACAGTTCTGAGTATGTTCGAGCTTATGATGGCGTTTACTCCTAGACCCGATTTGTTTTTCTTTGATCCTGAAACGGGTGAAATGACTCTTTTATTTCAACGTTCAAGGGAAAGCTACCGGTGGAAAGAGAACCAGTCGGCTGTGGACTATCAGCGG
>NW_004798023.1:373852-376710 GCF_000002075.1 Aplysia californica | reverse complement strand
TGAAGTGAGTTCCCTGCAAATTTCATCCTGTTGCTGAAAGCCAGTGCTCATCGGCCGTATCTGACAACATTCTCGCCCCTCTGACACCATTCTTGTCATGACACTTTTTTTATTTTTCAGAGCGTCTTCGTAGGTTGCTGTTGTCGTTGTGTGTCACTGAAGTGAGTTCCCTGCAAATTTCATCCTGTTGCTGAAAACCTGTGCTCATCGGCCGTATCCCAAGATGTCTGGGGTTTTCGAGAACGTTCTAGATTAATCTGATCCACTGTATATAGCCAGCAAACAACAGGGGAAAGTACTGTTGGTTCGGATGCGCAAAAGAGAAAGATGTCTCCGTTGGTGATAAATATGTACCGGCATCTAAGTTTAGCATTGACAGTTCTGAGTATGTTCGAGCTTATGATGGCGTTTACTCCTAGACCCGATTTGTTTTTCTTTGATCCTGAAACGGGTGAAATGACTCTTTTATTTCAACGTTCAAGGGAAAGCTACCGGTGGAAAGAGAACCAGTCGGCTGTGGACTATCAGCGGGGGTTTTGTTCCAATACTTGTGTTGACGGGGAGAGGAAAGTTGGTTCGATACCTATCAAATGTCCCAATGTGGAGTGTTTCCCGTGCTTGTGTGAACGGCCGCTGTGTCATATCTTTGACATGTGTTGTCACGAAGGCCCGAAGGAGAAAAAGCTTCAGGCTAATCTCCTTGTTAGCGATTTACCGAAGGAGAAAAAGCTTCGGGAAGATCTCTTTGTTGGTGATCTATCGGAAATAACAAATGAAACGCCGGAAGAAAGCACTTTCCCTTCGGCGCCCTTGGCGCTGAACACACTTGAAATCAGCACATCGAAAAACGCAGAAGAGTGGGAGAATATTGACGACCTATTGGAAATGACCAATGAAACTTTCAGTCAGGAAGTATATTCATCTATTCTTAACCATTCTGCTACAGCTCAGAACAATAGTAGAATGAAAACACCAGAAGCAAGTGCCTCTCCTTTGGCGTCCGTGACATTGAACACATTTAATTTCAGCACACTGGAAACTTCAGACGATTGGAAAAATGCGACATTTGTAACACCCATGACTCTCGAAGGTTCCAAGCAGAAGATGACAAACTCCACTGCCTCTCCAAACACGACAAGGGACACTGTCACGCGTGACGCGTGCAATACGAACCCGAGCCCTGGGTCTGAAATCAAACTAGACAAAATGTCGTCCAATCTCGATACCGTGTCTGCGCCTACACTGTCCCCTTCTTGTAGTTTTGTCCTCGGCGTGTTCCCTCAAATCTTGCACGTCCGCGCGTGCCCGGAAGACTTCTCTGGCCCACTGATCAAAGAACTGTGTGAGATGGAGTCCGAGGCTAACGATATTGAGACAGCTACGTTAGTCACAGACAGGACAAATAACGTCACCTTCCGGAATATGTTCTGTGCCATCTGCAACAGGGTTGTAGAAGTAAGTATAAGTAGTGATAAGATCAGATCAGGTCCAATCAGACCAGACCAGATCAGATCAGATCAGATCAGATCAGGTCGGACCAGATCAGATCAGATAAACTAGAACATCAAATTGCACAGGTTCAGCATCAACAATAGAAATCTGTGTGAATTATGAAGTTATGTTCCTTTTTATGTGCCCCGAAACAGGATGTCTTCAGGCGTTGTCGAATACCCAGAATATGCGAGTCCTCAATAAGTTAATGTCTTTCACATACACCGCAGCGTTGTTAAGATACTCGTGCATACATTATCAAACACATTCACAAATCTTAGCCCTTTGAAGCTCGCTGGCCCTCGTGGGGACTCTGAAATTTTTACCTTTCGGAAACATGTTATGTGCCGCGAGTCGAGCCCGTTACGCACTTTGGAGGTTCGAGCATCTTGAAAATGGATGGACCCAAAATTGTCACCAGTTAAAATCAACGTTCCCAGTTTGTGCAACAACTGCTTAGCCAATTTCAACGATTGGTGAAAACATACAAACGCAGGTTTACTCGTGAGAGCAGGGAGTGAACAAGACGTAAGTCAGCTTTTTTGTTCGTCTTTTCAACTTCCCAGTTGAGAAAGTTCAAACGCGGTTTAATCTTTTCAGCTTTCCAAACGCGATATAACTCATGGTTGTTGATTATGGCACAGAATCGCAACACATAGGGTAGACACTGTTCTTTTGCAACAGACCAGTATGTGTGATGCATTGGTCTAAATTGTAAGCTTTTTTGGCTCAATGAACATGAGAAAATACTGTCTGCAGCGGATGTAATAAATGTAAGGAAATAATCCTTGCTCGGCAATCATTTAAGTCATAATAACATTGTATCTCGTTCGGTATATAATTTATATTACGGTCTCGGCCACCGATAGATCCTGTGACTTATCACAAGCAGAACAACATAGCTACATGTATTTGTAATGGCGATTTTTTGTGTTTTTTGTTGTTCTTGTTGCTTTTGTTGTTGGTTGGGCTTGTTTGTTTGTTTTTCTGGGGCTTTTCTTTTGTTTTATTTGGGGTTATTGGTGCTGTTTTGTTTTGGGGTTGTTTGGGGGTTTTTTTGTTTTTGTTTGTTTTTTTGTGTGGGAGGGTGGGGCGCTTCCATTTATTTTTTTTAAATCTAAACAAAGCTTTGTTTACGACATAAGTTCCCTTGTGCCGAAAGGTTTGCAAAACGTTGAAATATCAGTACTCGTCTCTGGTTGAGAAAGAAGAAAAATGCTATCAAGATAAAGACACCACATTCCCTATTCACTTTATGTCTCCAAGCTCCTTGGCCATAACGTCACCTACCCCCCTCCCTCTCCCACACACGCACACACAAACACACACCCCCCAAAAAAAAAACCGCACTCCAGCCCCCACCCCCA
>NW_004798023.1:370949-372807 GCF_000002075.1 Aplysia californica | reverse complement strand
GTGTAAGTAAAGAGGAAAGGGGGAATTCATCATGGATTTATTTTTTTATTTTTTAATATTCATGCATATGCCCATCTGTGGCTGATGTCAACACAGGATCTTTCTTAAAATGTAGCTGTCTCTTTTTTCGATGAGTTTTACGGCACTTGCAACACAATAAAGGCATATAAGTGCCGAAAATTAGAGGTGTTAAGAGAAACAAACACTAAAAAAGAAGGAAAGATAAAGACAATAGAAGTTTGATAAGAAAGAAGGAGTAAACAACACCAGAAAACCCGCCAACCACACACTACCTGTCTTTCTCTACGTGATGTATTGTAGCACCCTTTTCAATCCTACCCCATCTATTAATTTCATCCCTTATGCATGAGTAAGTCGTACCCTTCCAAAGATTCTGCTACATGCCGAATCAATCAGCTTTCCAATATACTATAAAAGACAAAACATTTTCAACAAAGCCATTGTCAGCATCTATACCAGGAAAGCCGCTTGAAGGCCGGTTTTTGGGTGTGATGTATCTTGGTTACAACGGCGGAGACAGTGGCTGAATACTCAAAAAGAAGTTCCATTTGAAAATTGGAGCAACAGACTTAACAATGATAATAATAATAATAATAATAATAATGATAGACAGCATTTGTATAGCGCAAGTCCCCGCTCAATAGCAAGCTCTCTGCGCTTCACAATCTAGATTTATACTTATACTTAATAATAGATGACTTCGTCAGAGCCGATGGCGGCTCGCATTATTGCACGTAATCGCAACCTTAGAATTACAAAGAGCTTTCTGTTCAATATCTAGATCTAAATCTGTGAAGTTTGACGTTAAACGTTTTGTGTTTCACATCATGAGAAGCTTTTTTTAATGCAATTCTTTAAATATCTTGATAACGACTCCGAATATTCTTATAATTTTGACAAACCAGATAGAACGTTTGCTCTCTGGCATAATGGTCTTAGGTCTAAGTAATTCAAAATGATCAAAAAAGTCAGATAAAACTTTGTAATTTTGAGGTAGCAAAAGAGTGAGCAAAATAGCGAAATGCCGTACTCTTCAAATCAGTCACTGATGTGCGCCGCTAGCTCAGTTGCATGATACCGTGCTCATGTTGGACTATGGTGCTAACGGCCTTGGTTTGAATCCCAATTGTGTGTTCTTGAATTTGGATTGTTTAAGCAGTCCACGGGGCTCACCGCCCGCTTGGCGAGATTTTAGCGGGATGATTGATAAAATCGGAGGTACGGCCTGTCAAACAACCTTTACAGTATTGATAGACATAACTAGATCTACAAGAACTTATATAAACCACAGACTTCGCGAATTCTCAATCTCTTTACTTTTAGAAATCGACTTCAATAATAAGTATGCTGACTTATAAAGGTTTGACGATGACTTTTATCTCTACCCCCCTCCCCACCGGCTCCATCCCCCCCCCCCTTCCTCTTCAAAGGAGGGACCACCTAGTACTAAGGAGTGCGGCCTCGGATCGGATGACCTTGGCGACATGCCAGGATTTATGTCGCCTTTTTCATTGCTTCTGGGGTTTGGAGACTCGTCTATCTCAGAACACAGTATGATGGATCCCCATCTCTTCAGGTCTCAAAACTGCTCGGAAATGGAGTGGCCTGGCCCGTCGGTAAGTTTAACTATAAACACGAATATGATATTAATTATTATAAGATACACAATCATGTCTATATCACTTTCTTTGAAAAACACATGTATATACATTTATACATTGCATAATATAGGCATATATCTTATAGATAGATAGATAGATAGATAGATAGATAGATAGATAGATAGATAGATAGATAGATAGATAGATAGATAGATAGATAGATAGATAGATAGATA
>NW_004798023.1:368503-369684 GCF_000002075.1 Aplysia californica | reverse complement strand
ATTATTATTATTATTATTATTATTATTATTATTATTATTATTATTACATTTTTCCTCCATTAAGTCCGAACCTAAGTCCCTCCTCCAAGTACTTTTAAGCCTTCATTTCTTTCTACATGTATTTCCTTGTCGATTTAATCTTAAAGCTTGGTGGGTAATATTTGTTTTCGGTTTTGTCAAGGTGTGTCCAGTCAATTTCCATTAGATTCAGTTGATGAACGTCAGTGTTGGTTAAATATTAATGTGCAGCGCGATTGGAAAAGTGCGATACGTCGTTTGCACAAGTGATTGTCTTGCACAGGTGGCCTTTAAAGCAGATGTACGTTCCATCAGAAAGACCCCATCATAACTTTTTCTTTACTTTTTTTCCCCAGTGGACCAAACTAGAGCCCATATTCGCAACAAAGATACACTTATGTATGTCTCATTGGGCAATCACTCCCCACCCCTAAAACACCACCCCATCCCTTTGCAAGAAAACAAAAAACCAGACAGAAACTAAAACAAAAAAATGACGATAATGCCAACAAAACAAGCAAAAGAACGTTGTTTAAGTTGGTCGTGTTTCGATGATTTCCACAGACTGGCGGCCATCTTGCTGAATGGCTCCCAAGGCGCTTTCCTGTTCCTGTCCTACGTGTGCAACGAGCGAGTCGCTCGACTCTACCGTGGCGCCCTTGGTCTCGAAGTGTCCGAGACCTCATCCACCAACCGCAGCACAGTGGGGCGGTTCGCGTCCTCAATACAGCGGGGAAGACAACATGGCGCCGATGACAGAACGAGCAAGGCGGACGTGACAGAGACGAAGACGGTCTCTTCTGGCGATGTTTCATGTCGGAGTCTAAATTATGATAACTCTGTTTATGGGAGTGACAAGACGGTTTATGGGAGAGACAACTTTGTTAATCAAAGTCAGAGTGACAAGTTTGCTGATAAAAGTGACAAGTTAGTTAATGGGAGTGACAAGTTAGATGATGGGAGAGACAATTTAGTAAATGGGAGTGCCAAGATAGATGATGGGAGTGCAAAGATAGATGATGGGAGTGACAAGATAGATGATGGGAGTGGCAAGATAGATGATGGGGAGTGACAAGATAGATGATGGGGAGTGACAAGATAGGTGATGGGAGTGACAAGATAGATGATGGGGAGTGACAAGATAGATGATGGGAGTGACAAGA
>NW_004798023.1:363703-368403 GCF_000002075.1 Aplysia californica | reverse complement strand
TTTTATTATATATATATTCATATCCTGGTGTCTGTTTCCAGGCGTAGCGATGGTGGCGCCCCTGGCTGTGGCACTGTTGTTAAACTACACTCTCTTCATCATGACCATCGTACGTATACAGCGAGTGCGCTCCCTGCAGACTGGCAAAGGGTTCCGCTCAGAAGAACGACGCCTCTTCTGGATCTATGTCAAATTGTCTTCCGTCACTGGGGCTTTCTGGGCCCTAGCCATCTTAGCTGAGGTGCTGGACAATGACCCACTTAGGTAACATATATACGGTTCTTTGAGAAATGTCTGTTATAACAAGAAAAGATTGGGTACTTTAGTGTACATCATCACCATCCTCATCAGCCTTTTTTACCTTGTGTCAGAGTACTGGCCAGCTACAAGAGCTCTCCATACATTATACAAACATGTACTTCTGCAGTCCTGGGCTATTGTCTCCACCTTTGTTCAGCTACTTTGTGGCGTCGGTGGCCTAGTGGTTAGGCTCACGGACTGTGTGTGTGTGTGTGTGTGTGTGTGTGTGTGTGTGTGTGTGTGTGTGTGTGTGTTTTATTATTTATAATAAGGATATGTTTATGTAGCTCTCCGTGGTTTTCTTATATATCCTCAGATTGACAACCTCACACTTCAAACTACCAATTACAGCGTTGTTCGGTGTGGTGTGATTGTAGCTTCAACATCCGGTCCTTCTGATCAGGTCCTAGGAGCTCATGTAACCGGAAGAGATCAGATTCCTTTGTTCTGGGTTGACGTATACCTCATCTCTGCACTGGAAATGTCCCGTGATGAGGCGGAACACGTGCTTATCCAAACTTTCTTTCCCAAGACTCTTGGAGCCAGCTTTGGAGAAAGAAAGCTGAAGCTCACGCCCTTACGTATTCCGTCTGCTCTCATAGTAGATATGTCCTTGTGTGTAAACACGACAAACGATTATGGTCACGAGAAATCATCTTGCTACCAGGAAGACTCGATAAACCTCAGAGACGAATACTCCGTTGAAGCGTATTCGCTTTCATACGATATGAAAAGTTTCGTAGAACTTTCCCCTCTGCTCAATTGTCCTTTCGTCAAGTTCAACTCGTCAGACTTCACCTCTGAGAAGGACAGCGGGGGAACTACAGCGCAAGTCACTCTGACTTTAAACGAAACTGAGCTGACTTTCGGAGAACCGTATTATCTAAATCGCTTGTCGGTGGAAATGGGTGGTTCTCTAATCGTGTGCGTGGAAGCGCTAGAGGAGAAGCTCTCATCTTTGGCACGTCAGACAGGATCCAGTACGTCACTTATGGATGTCGTCAAGTTCCTGTTGACTCTGTGCCTAGTAGGCGTGTCTCTGCTTTGTCTCCTAGCCACGATTGCTACATACTCTCTGTTCTCAGTTCTGCGGAGTTCTGCGGGTTGGAACAACTTGCTCCTATGCGTCAGTCTCACTGCGGCTCAAAGCTCGCTCCTGGCTTCAGCCATGCTGTAAGACACCCCCCCCCTTCCTGGCCCCATTTAGAAAAAATAATCAAATGCATTTTTTAAAACTTTTGCATAGTTCAAACGAGGCAGGGGTAGGCCCAGAACAACATACTTAGGGGACCTAAACAAATGGGTAACTGGGAAGGATCAGGGAAACGTAGCTTTTTTTAGAGCATCCGAGCAAAGGAATGAATGGAGAACCATGATCGCCGATGTCTGTCGCAGATCTGGCACTGGATGATGATGATAGTTCAATATTCTGTCTCTCGGAGTAAACAATGAATACTCAAAATATCATTTATTCATTGTATTCGCTCCTCCACCTTTTGGATCAAATTTGTATGGAAGGACATCAAATAGATCCCCTAGTAATGCACAACACCTCTAGC
Source organism: Aplysia californica (assembly GCF_000002075.1). Lineage (NCBI taxonomy): Eukaryota > Metazoa > Mollusca > Gastropoda > Aplysiida > Aplysiidae > Aplysia > Aplysia californica. The sequence goes on along the minus strand of NW_004798023.1, from coordinate 366,544 downwards.
ACATTAAACACGACACCAACATTAATCTGTGCCCAGACGCCCAAATAAGGCAAGGACTATTTTGTTCTAATGGTGTCCCTTCTTCTTTCTCTCATTCTCTTTTCTTTCCTCTTACCACTGAACAAAACGCCACCTTCTTTCCTATACAGAATATTTGATATAAGAATGTAGTGTTGCAAATGTTTCTATACAAAGCATATTTTATATCTAGTAAGATGTTATAGTCTTAGGAAAAATAGTTTAAAATGCCAATTTCTAATTTTTATATACACGTACATACGCTCGTATATTGCCATGTATGTATCGATGGCTGGGCGCAAGAAGTGACTATATCCACTTTTAGTCGAAATGGAGTAATCGATATGGGTAGTGATATTTTAAGCCACTCTCTTGTCTACTTTGTAAATATCTACGCCGCTGCTTAGTTTGGTATCGAGATATTAACGTTTCTTTTTTTACTATGTTATAGTGATTTCAAAATTGTCAAAATTTCAAACTTGTTTTTCTCGAAACGGAAAAGTGGACATGGTCATTTCTTTCGCTCTGCTGTCGGTATGTCTGAGGAGTCCACGGGAAACGAGGACAAAGTCACACAATGGAAATTGCGTGGAAATCAATTTTTAAAACTTGCAAACTCAAAGTTTCAAGTCTATTCGACCATTTGTTTAAGCTTAGGCCTATACACGGTATTTTATTATTTTCTATTTCCCATTCACCTACAAAAAATATTTCATGACACGATGGAATTAGGCGCCTGTCAATTTTGGACGTATGGAGTTATTGACGTCATCTTAAAACTTGTTCATTTGCCTTGCTTTTGATGATAACAAAACTTTAGTAAGCTAAACTGAACGGACATGATGTTGTAATGTTGAGTCTACAGGGGTATAAAATTATACACTCATTAATTTCCGTCTTTAGGCCTTGTCTGTTATTCTAATGAACTTGTCAGTGGTACAGATCAGTTCTTGCCAACCTGGGCAATATCGCAAATTTACAATTGGGCGATTGTGTAATTTTGCTGGACGGTGAGTATCACCCTGGTAGTAACAGGTATTATTAAAATGTAACACCGCGCTTGGAAATGCATAGCCTATAAGCTTATTATACATGTATTATTATGTGTGCAGCTCGAAAATGTTAGCCTCTTATAGGAAGCCAAAGCAGGCTATTACATTCATGTAGATGGGTGGTACCAAAAATGTTATCCTCCTAAACTTAAATCTAGCAAAAGTGGGCTAAGACATTCATGAAAGTGGAACGTACTAAAATTGTTTTCCTCTTTAAACTTAAAAGTAGCAAAAAGTAGGCGCTGACTATGAAAAGGTTGACACGCCCTATACTAGGAGGAATATATCTACTTTACATTTCTTTTCTTTCAAGCAACGAGAAAGGAGTGATCTGCACCGTGGTGGGCGTGTCCACTCACTTCCTGTGGTTGGCCACGTTCTCTTGGTGTTTCATCTGCTGTCTGCACATGGAGCGAGTCTTCTCCGCCAAGACCCGAAACACTCACACCACGTCTGCTGAGTTACGTAACTCTGTTATGTTGAGAATCGCTTTTACGGTGCTACTTCCGGCCCTCGTCATTGCCATTGTGATTGTCGCCTCGTGGATGACGTCAGACGGGGATGATATTGGTTACGGACGCAGAAAGTGCTATCTTGATTCCGGATTTCTTGTAGGTCAGTAGGGTTTTTTTCTTTTTGTTTGTTTGTTTGTTTGTTTGTTTGTTTGTTTGTTTGTTGTTGCTTTTGTTTGTTTGTTTTTTGTTGTTGAGGGTTTTTTTGTTTGTTTCTTTATTTTGGTTTGGGGTTGTTTTTTGTTGTTGTTGTTTGTTTTTTTGTTTGGGGTTTGTTTTTGTTTGTTTATTTGTTGTTGTTTTTTTAGGGGGGGGGATGGAGGGAGGAGGGTCTGCTTGCATTTTTCAGTGTTTCTTTGGGGAGAGAGGGCTCTGGCATAGGCCTACTGATAGGTGAGAAAAATGTACTACGAGTATGTGAATAAGCTCCTTCGCGTATATATGGAATGTGTGTGTGTGTGTGTGTGTGTGTGTGTGTGTGTGTGTGTGTACACGTGGTGAAACACCAAACCAATGTGCCAGGATCTGTACTATAAAGATGTATCTTATCTTTCTTATCTTATCTTCTCCCCCAGGCGTATTGAGGCTGTATGTGATCAAACTGATTTCTGAGGTTTCCTGACTTCTGTTTTCGGCAATATAAATATAAACACACAAATGAATATGTGTATTATTATTATTATTATTATTTTATTTTTATTACTATCATAATTGTTATTGTTATTATTGTTGTTATTTATTATTATTATTATTTAAAGTTATTGTTATTGTTGTTGTTGGTGGTACGTTGTTGTTGTAGTTGTTATTGTTGGTGGTTGTGGTGGCCGCGGTAGTGTCATTCATTGTTGTTATTATTGTAGACACTTGTTCTGATGATGGTAAGAGTGTTGTCATTGTCACTGTTGGTGGTGGTGGTGGCCATGAAGGGGTCGTTGTTGTCGTCGCTCTTGCATTTTGTTTTGGTAAGTGTTTTACGGCGCTCGCAGTTGCATAAGGTCATAATAATATGAGTGCGCAGGACATATTAAATATTTTCACTTGCGTAAGAATTGATTATGAATTTTGCCTTGACGGCAACCGAAGCCTACTTTTATCTATGTTGAACCATCAAGAGATCTTTAAGTGTGCAACTTTTTCGCCCTAATCCGAGGAGGCTAGGCTTACCTACCGTAACATCTGGGGCGTGGATGAAAGACAGCAGTAAGGAGCCAAGTAATAACAATGAAAAGGCTACACAAAGAGTAAAGAGCCCAGAGGAA
>NW_004798023.1:347084-363603 GCF_000002075.1 Aplysia californica | reverse complement strand
ATAGATGATGGGGAGTGCCAAGATAGATGATGGGAGGAACAAGATAGATGATGGGAGGGACAAAATAGATGATGGGAAGGACAAGATAGATGATGGGAGGGACAAGATAGATGATGGAAAGGACAAAATAGATTATGGGAGTGGGAATGATAGATGAGTGACAAGATATGTGATGGGAGTGACAAGATAGGTGATGGGGAGTGACAAGATAGACGATGGGGAGTGGCAAGATAGATGATGGGGAGTGACAAGATAGATGATGGGAGTGGGAGTGACAAGATAAAAGACGAGAGTGACAAGTTTAAGTTGATAAAAGTGACAAGTTTGTCCATGGGAGTGACAAGATTGTTGATGGGGATGACAAGTTTGTTGATGGGAGTGACAAGATAGACGAAGGTAGGGAAGAGATAGATGATGGGAGTGACAAATCAGATAACTCTGTTGATTGAAGTGTGAAGGAAGACTTCATCGATGGAAATGAATAATCAATAATAGGCGCGTGCTGACAAGCCGTCATTAATTAATGTAATTTAATCGACCCGATCCAATCCTGCCTATAGGCACCCGGTACGATGATTCGCTCCCATCGACAAAATGTAGACTATTGATGAGGCAGTAAGGTGGAATCAGGCTTTCGTCAAAATAATCAAAGTGAAGAAACTTGAATTTTTCCGCAGGTTTGTGAATTTTTATCGAATTTGTGTTTTTTGGATCAACACCTTTCATGCCCATTAAAGAACTCATTTATGTGTGAATTTTCTGAAAAACGTTGATTACAGGCACAAAAAAATGTAAATTTTCAGTTACCAGAGACTCTTAAGCTAAGCAAATAACTAATCTTTGGCGGCCATTTTCTCCCTAATTTTACCTCTGAAAACAGGTGACCCCCACCTCCTTCTTTCGCAAATATCTCGACTTTTATTCAAGATAAATGGATATTTTTTTCATCCCAATAAAGACAAGTGAACAAGCTTTAAAGTGATACCAGTAAATCTACATGCCCTAAAATTGACGAGAGCCTGATTCCACCACGCTGCCTCACATTCACTCTTTAGGACGCGGGCTGCTTTAACCCCGCTTAGTGGCAGGGCCGACCTGGACTAAAGGGGCTATTGCATCGGAGTAGAAAAACCTAATGAGCTCGACACAATACATGTAACTGTGTAACTTCTCCACGCTGGGATCGAACTCACTTTTTTCATTTACAATGACGGAGCCTATTTAATATGGGCCACTGTATAAGTTAGTATAACCACTAGCATACCGGGTTGTAAAGTAAGGAGATGCAAAGGGGTCAAAACATGAAGTAGTCTCTACAACTACAAATAGCACCACGCTAAGATGTTCAGTTCCCGACAAATTTCCCTTTGAAAGCTGACAAGTTCTTTTGTTTCAGTACGCGTGAATTTTACGGTACATGTACTCGCAACATGAATAGGCCATAGACAAAGTTGAAGATTACAAATTACAGGTTGTTACTAGAACTAGAAAATAATATACAAAGAAACGTAGGGATAAGGACGATAGATGTTTGAATTGTTTGAGTTTGAAAGGAAAGAACGAGCAAACCACACCAGAGCACAACCAGGGCCTTCTTAATCTTATCCTCATCGGCATGGCAGCGTGCCCTCATTCACAGGAACAATCTGAGCCGCCCCCCCCCCTTTCCGCTGCCCACGAGCTCTGGTATTAATTATATAAATTAAACACCGCCTTGTCCCAACATTTCAGTGCTGGTAGATTTCCTCCTAAGACCGCCGAGACGCTTCCACGTGAAAACTTTTTTTTTTAAGTTCGCACTCCGGGTCCGAGCACATCTTCTGTATGACCGCTACACCATAGACACTACTGTCATTGTATAGATTAGATAATATATCACAAAATGTCTTAAAACAGTTGCAGCCACCTAAATTCTAAAAACGTATATTTTGCAAGTTTCTAAAATAATGGTCTGGTATAGGCCTATACTAAGTCACTGAAAAATTACGACGTGGGGGGGGGGGGTTTAACACCTCTTTCAACACTGTAAGGTTATATAAGAAAGAGACAAGACCTTCAAATTTAATGCCACTCTCCGGTAGGACCGACTGATACTGATAATATTATCTTTTGTCTTGGCCAGCTCACCATTAAAATGGTATGGTAGTATATCTGATCACCTTAGACATACTAAAACTAAAAGCAAATATATCGTACATGTGACTAGCACTAGTTAGATATTTCCAGAGATTTGGCCAAGTCTTTTTCCATCTGTTTCAGATAAATAATATATATATATATATATGACAGTGACAGTTTACTTTTGTATGACCTCAACACCCGACTTGACTGAAAAAAAATGTTGTTTTAAACTGAGTCCATTTGACCCATTGTATGATTGTCAGAGCAAAGTGCATTCAAAACTCAAACTTTTAGAGTACATGTAGTAAGCCAACTGGTGTCTGTGTGCTAGCCGTAAGACGCTCCATCATCGCACTCTGGTTTCCATTCCAGCGTGGAGAGAAGTTTTATCAAGCATCTTTGCCTTCTTATTTCTTGTTGAGATGTTGTATCCCTTTAGGGCCGGGTTGGCCCTGACATGCAGGGTCAAAGCCCTCCTCCTAAATCACCTAAATTGTGTTAATGAGGGAGTAAAATTAAAAGTAACACCTATGTAATTTTATTAAAAATCTAAAGTAAAAAAAAAAGAGAAAGCCAAGCTCTTCTTAGTTCTTTTAAGCAGCAGTGTTGCATGGGGAGTAGTAACTAGTAGTTTGAATACCCTTTTCAACACAGTCAACTCATTCAAAGACATGGCCTCTGATTTATCTATCATTGCCAACAGGAATTATGAGAGAAGAGTAAGAACGAGGAGAACCATGATAATTTTTCCAATTAAAGAAATTCAAAAATGCCTGATGAGCATTCCAGTGAGTCAGCCTTAGGGCAGTACAACATGATCACGAATAAACAGAGAGTGCTCATAATGTGTCAAAGGGTTTTCATTTAATCATAATTCTGACTCTCCCACTATCATTGTAAATACATATGTGTACTGCTGGAACCTTGTCCGAAAGCTCAAAAAAGATCTAGTCTACATGACATACTTCGAGCCCACGTAAACTGGTAGTTTTTCCAGGCAAACTAGAACGCACCCACACTGCTGACACTTATCTCAAGGAGAAAAACTTCCCTGTGTTATACAGGAAGAACAAAATCCTACATATTTTATGATAAAAGAAAATAAGCAAAAGCCAAAGGGATTTGCTTTCCTTCTTTATCTTTTAAGCACACAAATATCAAATAATATGCAATGTGTATTTAAGCAAATCTAAGGAGTGTGTTAAAATTCATTCCCTCGAAAAACTGCTATTGCTATGGAATCAGAAATCAAAGAATTCTGACAAGTTGTCAAAGTCTCTATCAGTTAGCTATTTCATTACGACGGAAAACTTTGCTCAAGGCATGAACGTGTGGCACAGAAAAGGATACCAGACCCACAGAGATTGTTAGGTCTGGGGTTCAAGTCTCAGCTCTGTCCAACGTTGTGTCCTTGGGAAAGACACTTTACATGAAATTCCCATTAGACTCTGCCATTTTGGAGATGGACTTTGAACTCTGAGGCCCCACCTCTTAAATAACCTAATAGTGTTGATAGGGGCGTTCAGCCTATACCATTTCACCTGTATTTAAAATGCATAAACTAAGAGTGAAATTCATACCCAACGAAAAAATGTTCATGTCCCACCAATTTCATTATGAGTAAGTGTGTGCAAGACTGTAAAACCAGGAGTACAAAAAAACCTTGTTTGCAAGAAAACTGGACTATGGTGCAGGTGACACCTTTGAAATCTAGTTTCTGTGTTTAATTAAGCTGATAGGAATAAAAGAACACCGAAGGCTGTTCATGCCACAGCAATTTATGTCAGGTTTCCCAACTGATAATCAAAACTGTGTTAAAAAGAGCTTAAAGTGTTTAAGCCTGCATTTCATTTTTTTTTAATTTTTAAAATATATTTCATTCTATGAGCCTACTCCTTAACAAACACCATGTCCACATTCATCATTCGTGTTGCTTTTCTTGTTTCACTAACATATTGTATTTAATAGTATAGAATTAGACCTTACATGTATTAAGTCTTTTTAAAAAGGAGAAAAAAGCAAAATTCAGAAATTCAAACAGTTTTTAATAACTTCTTTTCCAAGGACTCTCTGTAAAAAGCAAACACACTCTGAGCTGTCTGACGACACAGATCTCGACACACCTTGTACTGCTCCTGAGTAAACTTGCCATAGGTCAGAACTGATACGAGCTTATGGTCCACGCTCTCAAACACAAATGTCATAACCGCCACGGCTTTCTCTTCCACCTTTTTCTCTGGGTCAGTCACAATCTTCCCATCCTCCATGACAGCGGAGGCAACAGCTGCCACCATGAAGTTTAAACCGACGGCTGCGTCCAGCAAGGCGAGGCAAGCTGCATTGATGCAGCAAGCAAGATTTGAACCCAAGTCTTCCGTCTCTTGAATGATAACAGAAATAGCAGAGCGTGGATGAGCACTGCCCATGATAGCACTTTCCAGCGTGTTCCGAATTATGTTTTCTTTCTTCCTGTCTACGGGTCTTGGGAGGCCCACTTTCGGCTTATACACCACCTCCACAGTAGCTCGGTCAATTCTCTCTCGAGCCATCCTCACTTCTGCAGGGCCGTAGGCCACTGCAGTTACAGTTGTGTCCCCTTGTGACAGGCTGGCAGAACCATCCTGTCGGGTGAGACAGCCGAGTTCGGACGTCAGACAGCGCAGCACGGCCTCAGGAGGGGCCTCTCTCTGCAATCTTTGCTCTGATTACAAAAAGAAAAAAAATGTAAGATTGATATAGAAGATAACAGTTTACGGATCTCTTTGACTCTTACTCTGCAAAGAGAAATTTGTTGCGGCAAGGAGATTACATTCAAACATGCGCATTCATCAACACACACACACACACTCTCTGTCATAAACACACACACTTATATAACTTGGACACGCACACACATGAATAGTCAACGGATGGACATAGTACTGTATAAGTCAGTTAAGGAGGTTTTTTCTACGTTGTAGAGAAAGGAAACAAATCTAAAAGTTCAAAAAAAATATGAAGTGACAAAACAGAAAAACCTGATCATAACACCCCCCGACATAGTTTTACCAATCACCCACTCAGTCATATTAAAAACAAACCAACTATGCCCGTATTAAATTATGTTTACTTTGGTAAAACAAATGAAAGCGGAGCTTTTAAATATTCAGAATGTGGCAAACTTTCTCTGCCATATGGTCTCACCAGGTCATAGCAGACACCACAAGTCATCTTAACCTTTAAATGTTTCTAATTCTTCTATTTTGCTGAAGATATTTTCCTTTGCGGTTGGTCATTGAACTCATTGTCAGACATTGATGAATGAGCTATTAATAAAACATAACCAGCGCATGTAATTAAACCTGTCACCCCCCCCCCCCCTCCTCCTCCTTCTCCTCCTCCTCCTCTTTTTTTTCCCCCCCCCCCCCCTTTCTAGTACAAAACAGAAGGAAAGCTAAGCACATCAGTGAATCTACATACAATCAGTATAAATTACAGTGCGTAGAGAACAATAGAACAGTGAAAGTGAGAACTGGACCAACCAAAGAAGATACAGTCGAGCACAGATATCCCAAACACGCCAGGGGTTGACAGTAAATATGTCCAACTATCCATACTTCGAGTAAACTACTGTTAACTGTAAATCATATTAATTTTTTTTTAAAGAGAAAGATATAGAAGAAAATCAAGGGGAGTAACTCTCAGGTTGACATCCATCGGTGGCGTTTTCGATTTTTTTATCTCATTTTTTTACAAACAGGATACCAAACCTCTTACAAATTGCCCTCTTACGTAGTGCAGGACTTAAATCAATCTCTGTTAAAATTTGATTTAAAAAAGAATGCTCTTACGACAGATCATAATCATAACAGTGTTGCCAAAATGGGTCAGAGCATGCCAATCACCCCTCTTGTGTCATCCCGTCCTGATCCATACCTTAGGGTTCAAATAACTACAAACACACACACACGTGTATGACAAACACAATTCATATACCATATATGGACCAATGCAGCACCACATTGTTGTCTGTCTTTGATTGCACCCCACTATCAACCCTCACATCACTAGATTCAAGGTAGTTCAACTCAAGTTCAAGTGCCGTACAACTTTACATTACAGATACAGAGGTCTCAATACAAGCTGTGTGTTTTGTTCAGTGTTGAAACAAGAGAAAGGAAAAAAGTGAAGCCAATGAGCCTTTAATAACTTAATAAATTTTCTTTTTATTAATATTGTTCTTACTTAGATCACAGTCATGACGATGTAACTAAACATGATCAAAGCACCCCACCCTCCACTATTGTCACTTAATGTGTAACCGCTTCCCGATCCATAGGGCCCACCTTCACATTCAAACAAACACACACGCATTATATACACACAAGCATAAATTTATACACCATATAATATGAACCAATGCAGTGCTACACTGTCTGTCTCTTTGCTCATACCTTTCTACCCAGCATCCACCCTCACATGACTAAACTGAAGCAACGTCTACTTCTAGTCACCACATTTTTCAATACCAGAAGTGTGTGCATCATGCTGAGTGTGGGCAAGCCTGGTGGACTCATGTAACTTGATAGTCTAGATGTCAAAGGATGTGTTTTCCTTCGTGCCCGCAGGATGACTTGAATTCGAGACAAAATTGTGAGGGAAAATTTGATCCGACTTTTCGAGGTCTAGTCTTTTTGTGTGTGTGTGTTTCACGGCTCAACAAAGGGTCATATAAGTGCAGGGAACACATTAAATATTTTCCAGTTGGTAAGAAATTTGAATTTTGCCCGGGTGTCAGCCGAAGCCTACTCTTACCGATTTTAGAACCACCAAGGGATCTTTAAGGGGACAGGCAGCTGGGGTTTAGGCCGATTTTCATCTACCGGTATCTGGGTGAAAAATATTTTCTTTTTTTTTAATTTGATTTTTCTTTTATTTCATGTCTCTAGAATCGACCCCAACAGCTCCAAATGAATGCAGGATGCTATAAAAAATATTTTAAAGTTTTTTCTTTGTACATTGCCTTTTTGTGTTGCTACTTTTCATGCTAAAATTGTACAGCTGATTTTCTGAGAGGATGATGTCGTAGTTCAGTTGTTTATAGCCTTTAAACTTTGCACATATTATTATGATAAGATGTAAATCTGGGTAATAGACAGGTTTTTTCCCTGATAACTTATCGAAAAAAATAAATAAAAATTCAGGCCCCCTTTGAAAAATATTGGTTAAAAATTAACCACTTAAAATACAGAAATTTAAAAATTTCATTAAAAATATCTATATAGACTACATGAAAAAATTTGGTAAAATAAAATAGTCAGTTACCCAGATCTGCATTAAAATGAATGTTCTTAAGGTCAGTTCCAGTTTACCTCCAATCAAAGGAGAGCGCATTTATACTGTTGAGAACTTCCTTTTTCGCCGAGCAGTCTGACTCGCATCCGAACTACAATAGGCAGAGCTTAGTCAAATCCGCGGATTGTGGGGCACTTTAGGGCGGATCTCAGGCTACTCAAGGCCTACCGTGGCCCGACTTAAGGCCGTGGTGGAACGACCGCTGATGCGGTTAAGACCCTGGAGCAGATTTTGGGAAGTTCTCGCAACCACGGAAAATCGCGGGAAAACTGTGTGATCCCTGTCAGTTGCATTTTTATCTTCCTAAATGGAAAAGTATTTAAGCAGAACTTTACGTTTTGTGTTTATTTTCAGGATGGCCGCCATTACCACTGAAAAACAGACATTTACACAATATTCTAAAACAGATTTATCTTGTCCTTACTATACTGAGTGATATAGGAAAGTTTGAATTAATAAGTCCTTATAATAGCAAAGTTATATAGATCAGCTACCTGTTCACTTAACGTGGGCAACTTGAGCACGAGACCTCTGAGAATTTTCGCCATTATCTTAGAAAGCTAGGTGTTAGATCTTACCTACCATAAAAAGTCAGGGGTGTGGATGAAAGACAGCAATGAGGGGGAACTGAGAAGTAGCAGTAGAAAAGGCTGCAGAAAGAGTTAGGCGCTTAGAGTTGGTCTAATATTAGAGGTTTTACGGCACTCGCAACTGCATAAGGTCATATGAGCGCCAGAGGATTAGAGGTGTTACAAGAGAGTAACAAACATAAAAAAGAAGAAGGGGAGATAAAGACGATAGATGTTTGATAAAAAGAAGTAGATCACACCAGAGCACCCGCCAACCACCCACTAGGAGCCTACGGGGGGGGGGGCAAAGGGGAAGGGGCAAAAAGTGGAGATGAAAGCATACGACGGGAACAAGGTAAAGGTTAGAGTTACAGAGCAAGAAAGTAGACGAATTGAGAATATTTTACTTTTTCCGTCGCTGTCCAGATTCGAATGCGGAACCTATTGAATGAAAGGCAAATACCATTATAAACTCTTGACCATGACGCCTAGTCTAACTGTCGGACATACAGTATAACACAGACAGCTCGAATTTGTCGGGACCGGCCTCGGTAGTTCAAGGGATACGTGAACAGTGTTATAGCATCAGCTGTGTCACGGAATCAAGTGAAGCAACAAAGATTGCAACTTTAGGGGCATAACAATAGATCTTGTGATGCACAACCCTTCCTCTCACCCGCTCCACACAACAAGCCCAGGCACGTGTGTCGAGCAGCATACTAAAAAAAGCACAGCTAGCTGCATTTGCCGAGAGGGGAAGGTGGTATTTTACCAACCTTGCCTTTTTCCTTTTTTAAAAATTATTGTTTTTTTGTCTCAAGTGCATCTCACTCAAAGACATTGACCTTTGGACCTCTATTCTGTGATTGTGTTCGAGCTTCGTGTAATTTCCTTATAAAGATAAAGACGGAAAAAAAATGGAACCGTGGGCATTCTATGAATGTGTGATTTCAAGTTTTCTATGTTCGAACTATTAGGGTTATTTATAGATAAAATCTACTGTATATAGATCTAGATCTAGATCTATAGATCTGTACAAGTGGTTGTGAAAAGGGAAGGACTTCCGTAATGATCGACCACCCCAACAAACACAATAAAGAAGAGACCAACTCTAACCCAAACCCTCTACTAGCCTTTTATTCTACTCTGTCTCATAGTGGCCGCTCGTTATGGAAGTCCTCCAAAGAAAAGATTTGCCAATACAAAGAAAATATAGTTAGCCCACTTGGTCTGGAAATGGAAAATTGTACGAGCTATCCGTGATTTCCATATTTCAGAGTTCAAGTTTACTCACTACTTAAGTACTACTCAAGACTACTGAGAAGAAAAAAGAAACTTTTAAAAGAAAAGAGAAGAAAAAACAAACTTTTAAAAGAAAAGAACATTAATCATTCACAATCACAACCTCTCTAATCGCGAGAATACAGAGTTCGGGTGAACTAGCATTTCAAAACTTGCCACTGAGAACTTCGCTGGATTGAACTTTGGTGGACCCACCGTGTGCGCACTAGAGTCTAGCCATACAACAGTGAGGGATTTCAGGGCCCCCTGGCAACAATAACAATTTAAAAAAGCACATATAAATGCAAAACAATAACATGAGGAGAGCGGACAATTGCACAGAGAGGCTCAAAGTCGTTCCGGCTTCGTTCAGTTCAGTGTTGGGTCCACCAAAGTTCAATCTTACTCAGTGCTATTCTTTAAACTTTAACATAATCATACAGTACTACAGCACCCTGTCCCTGTTACTTTTGCAACAAACTAGATTCTAGTACACTGTACACTCAGTGTTACACTGAACAGCACCCTACTATGACGCCCAGTCCCTGACTACTGACTGTTACTGTTACAACACTCAACACGGATCCCGTTACAATTTACATACAACAAACTAGAATCTAACTTGAGGCTCACTCATTCCGTTCTTAAACGGAATACAAAAACACTTACGTTCTTCTGTCAGAACAATAAAGGACGCCATAACTTGAAGTCGGGTTTACAGGGGTAAGAAGGCGTCAAATCTAGATCTATCAGATTTTACTTGGCCAGCAGCAGCAGCAAACCACATTGCCGCTCGAAAACAATGCCAATGCAGGAAGCGAAAATGAAACTTGCCACATTTTTTTCCCTCTACTCTCTACGAGAAGTGGTGGCCAGAGAGTTTTAAGGATTTTTAAGTTTTTATGTATATTTGAGAGATTACGACTGTCAGTTCTCATCAAGTGGAAATAATTTTATCCCTTGCATGTGATTACATTGATTCAAATAGAATAAATATTTTCAGTGATGAAACTTTTAAAAGAAAAGAATATTAATCATTCACAATCACAACCTCTCTAATCGTGAGAATACAGAGTTCGGGTGAACTGGCATTTCAAAACTTGCCAGTGAGAACTTCGCTCTCCTCTCCTTACCTGAAGATAGAAAGAAAGATTCTCATTCTAGTATGTGTTTACGGTGTTTGGACGTAGTGGACGTACTCTGTCGTAGTGCATTAAAGCTGAAGTTAAAGTTCTAGAGATATCTTAAAAGGGAGGACTTCCGTAACGAGCGACCACTATTAAATCTAGAGATTATACTCAAATATATCTCTGCATGTAAGTGTTTAGTTTATACGAAATGTCTACGCCCGCCTACGTACGCGGTAACCGGGTACGGTACGTGTAGTCTCACTATCTACGTACACGGTAACTGGGTGCTTAGTTTCGGGGGCCCCTTGAGCTTGGAGCACGGTTAGGCCTATTAAATGCTCCACTCCCTTCATGACCTTTACTTTTTTCATTTTTTCCCCGCTTTTTGTTGTATTTATTTGTATACAGGTTCACCTAAAATTTTGAACCCGAATAATGGTACACACCCGTCTTGTTTACTCATCAACTGAGGGGGCTCTCTAGCTAGAGTCTAGAGGTTAAGGCTTAAGGTGTTGGCCTCTCATTCAAAGGTCCCGGGTTCGAATCCGGGTAGTGAGCGAAAGTTTTCTTCTCTAAATTTGTCTCCTTTCACCTCCTTTCCTGCTCTCTAGCAATGTTCTGTCGTCTGCTTTTGTCTCCTCTTTCTGCCCCCACTCCCTCATCTCCTTTGCCCCCCTCCTCTGGGCTCCTGATTCTTTCTACAGCCTTTCTGCTGCTACTCCTTGGCTTCTTCTTAAGTCTGTCTTTCAGCCGCACCCCTGATCTTCTGGTAGGAAAGATCTACACCTAGCCTTCTCGGACAAGGGCGAAAAATCTCGGAGGGCTCGTGTGCAAGTTGCGCACGTTAAAGATCCCGTGGTGGTCTAAAATCGATAAGAGTAGGCTTCGGCCGCCACCCGGGCAAAATTTAAAATTTCCTACCAACTGAAAAAGTTTAATGTGTCTCGCGCGCTCTTCTTATGACCTTATGCAGTTGCGAGCACCGTGAAACACTTACAAAAACAAATAAAAAAAACAACTGTGAACTGAAATAATGCAACACACTCAAGGCACCCCCCCCCCCCCCGGAAAAAAAAGATAGATCGCGCCAAAGTTGTTTATTTATTTCTTTTTTCTTTCTTATTTATTATTCCTTTGTCCTCAATTAGTACATGTACCACAGTACGCACTTTAAGCCCAAGTGTCAAAAAAATACCCCCTCCCCATCCCCTCGGTCATCCCACACTGGTTAAGTCCCGAAAAACACATCGACCAATGCGACCAGTGTGAGTGAACTTTGTTGACCTCGACTACTGACAGGCCCCACCACACGCGCTACTCACACGTAAGAGGTCATGTCACGTGATGCAAATGAGCGTTTGAAAGTTTCACTGACAGGTCTTGATGACGGGCCCTTATAGTAACCAGAACTTGGACAAAAGCTTTCTTTTAAAGCAACAAAAGAACAACGAATAGGCCTACATTAAACGTTCACTTAGCTCAAGGGGCCCCCAAAACTAAGCACCCAGTTACCGTGTACGTAAATACTGAGACTACGGGCCCGGTTACCGTGTACGTGGACACTCTGTAAAAGTTAATTAAGGGGTTGCAGTGACAGTTCACAGATGAAAACTTTTAGCCCGTGTTGTATACACACGCTCCACTGCTGTTACGTATTGGCAATCTTTTCCCATGGTAAAACTTAACACCCATGCTACGTCACCACATACTAGTTGTTTTACTTTTAGTTAGTGTGGGGCAATAATTGCATGCACCTCCGTCGGCTCCGTTCTCTGTCTCTATTTTGGATAAAATGACCTGGGAGCAACATGGACAGAGAATTTAATCCTATAATTGACAGTGTGTATTCAGTCAGTATGTCCTGCTATACAGCTATTTATAATTTGCTGTAGACCGTTCATTACAACTTGTAAAAGTGCCACTGATTGTCATTGACCGTTGTGTGCGATGGGGTCAGTTTTACTGACTGCCGAGGTAAAATTCTTTTTCTTCAAAATAAAACTTATAGATATCGCATTGGAAATAGGCCTATTTATGAACCGTGGATTTGATTTTTTACGAAGTCAAAGAATGGGATCAAACTGCACTTCAACAGGGGAAGAAACTTTTTTTTTTACGTTTTATATATATATGAAATGGATATGACACACCCTGAGGAGACCCCCAACAAGCATCATCAGGCAGGCTTTTACGTGGAACCCACAAGGAAAACGTAAAAAGGGAAGACCAAAGATGACATGGAGGCAAGCGGTACAAGTGGAAATTGAAAAAGCGGGGACATCATGGAAACACATAGAAAAGGATGCACAGGACAGGCTTCGCTGGAGTAATGTTGTTGATGGCCTATATGCTCCACTGGGAGTTTAAAAGGGCAAGAGAGAGAGAGAGATATTATATTTTATGTATGGGACAGTTAGTAATTTCTTTGAAAGTAAAACATTTCCCAGAAAGTAAGTGAGTAATGTCAGATGATGTAGTCAACAACAGGACATTCCTTAGTGGACGTTAATCACATAGTCATTCAGTTTGAAGTGTGTGAACCACACCAAGTGACCTAGCAGCACAAGTGTAGTCTTGACAAGTTATCTTCTGGACTGGCAGTTACCGACTCAACAACCTGAGCTTCAAGAATGATTGGGAAAAGATCCTTGTGCTTTAAAATTCAATCAACACTCTTGCATAGGAGACATTTTCCTAAAATTGAACTCTGTTTTCAATATCTAGGTGAGATGACACCAATGCTGCTGATTGTAAATCATCGTGTCGGAGCTCTCTACAAAGTCAAATGGTGAAAACATTTTCATGACACACTTTAGTCCCATTGTTGGAACACGTGCACTTAACTTACACACAAGGTAATGATGAGAGTGGATTTGGTGCTGGGATCACAGTTCAAGATTTGTCTGGCTAAGTTTTCGTGTACCATACAATGAATGATGTGTGGGTTTTACCAAATGTTGCAAGACCTGTGCATGTGAAAAGTGGAAAGATAGGTCTCTGGGTTCAGCTTCAGAGTCTGGGTTTTTATTGTTTTTTGTTGGGATCTAATGTTTTTTCATCAAGGATAATGAGAGAGGGTCTGGGGTTCAAAGTCAGTGTCTCGGTTTGTTCGTCTTTTCAGTTTTGTGTTGGGTTTCTTAATGCTTTTTCAACAAGGATAGTGAGAAAGGTGGTCAGGTATTATTGCATTGATGAGCTTTTTTTTCCCTCTCATCAGGAAAAGCCACTTGGACTTTTGATTTGCTTTGTTTATTCTCAAGTTTTCTAAATATTGATTGTTCGTATGGTATTGTCCACAGTTTGCTGCAACTTCTGACAAATTCACTTCTTCCATCACAAAACCAAAAGAAGAATGGATGCAGAGGAAGGTCTTTCATCAATTGAAGCTTCAGATTTGTTGAAATATCTCACAGAAATCGAAATGGTTGCAGAAGATGTCCTCTCCAGTCGCCGTGAAATTATTGATTTGGATCGACAACGAAATAAAACAAGAGAGGCAGTCAGGTTTGAGCTATTAGAATAATTAACTTTTGTTCAGATACCTGTGATGGAAAGTGTGAATTTTTTTTAGGACAGCTGAAACTTTTAGATGTTGACCTGTCATTTGGCCTTTGCTTGTTTTGTGGGTTTTCGAGGGTCTCTGCTGGTTTGACTCAGTTCCACCAAGCATATAATTAAAATTAGAGGTCTTGTCTCATAAATGATATTTTATACAAATTATAGTTTGTCCGTCGTGATGTGATGATGACTTCAACATCCAGGGATGAACTCTGCTATTGGGGTAACTACCATAGTAAAGAGAGGAAAGTGAAGGAAATAATAGTTTGCAACTTTTCATGATCCTAAACGACATAACTCGTCGCAGATAGCAGTACTTTTCTTTTTCCTAAACGTATGACGATTAACCTTACACAGTGTTAAAGGGGGTTTTGAACCCGTACTATTTCAGGCTGTACTGTAGTTCACTCTGGCATTCAACTGCCTGTCATTTCAGACCAGTTTTCCCTGTAGGCGTGGCTTGTCTTTGGAGGCCACCTTATTTCTGCCTTGAACTTCTCTCTCTGATCTGGATTTTCTCAGTTAAAGGTCAACTTCACATAATTATTATTAATAACTTAACTGGCTAGCAGTCTCTGCTTGCGGCTCTCATTAAAAGTAAAGATCCGTGGGTAGTTTTGTTCCGTCTAACAAGTGTCTTTTAACCATAAATACTGTCTAAACCTAGGTAAGTGATGTGCCCCGTCGCTAGTCATCATTACACGATGTTTTGATTTGGACTGATCTTGTTGCTGTGATCTTTGTTTTTAACTCTCTTTAAATGTCTGTTCATATTGATTTACGTCACTCCATAAAAGAGATAGAAGAGGAGGAAGAGTGTAGGAGAATGAAGATGAGATTTCAGTTTGATATTTTGATTGTTCAATCCAATCTACCTCTTTTCGCATTTTAGTAATCTCCTTAGTATTGCTTTTTGACTGACAGATCTCTTGTTCTTGTGTTCTATTGCAGGGCGCTGCAGAAAGACAAGCATAGAGACAAGACGTGGTTGTGTGCTGGCAACATGTTTCTCAAGGTGGAGAAGAGCAAAGCCATCAGCACTTTGACCAAAGGTGAGTCAACGTCTGGTAATGTGTAAGATGTCGCATCATCTTATCAGAAGGGAGATGTGTCAAACTGCAAGTGGCTGATTGCTTGTTAACTTCATAGGACCAGGCTTGATCCTTTAAAACAAAAGGTCTGCTTATGGACTTTGTCTTTGGAAAATTTTTACCTGTTTGAGACTTTACTGGTAATCATTGAAAACTAGTATAATTAGTGATCCTAAAAAAAAAAAAAAAAAACTGTCGATCACAGAAACTTTAAATATCATGTTTCTGTTTTCTCTGTTTATTTTTTTTAAACTTATGATACGAAAACTTTTTTTACTGACTGTTTTCTAATTCTAGGAACCTGCTTCTCCATGTCTGATGTGTGTGCTTAGCAAAGTAAACAGATCTCCCCATGCTTTGCAGACAAGTCTTTCATTTATTTTTTGAGACATCATTTCTTATAGCACTGAGAGTCCCTCCCACTTTAAAAGGTGGTGGACATGATATGGTGGCTAATCATTTAATGTTTCATTTTGAGGCATGCTGGTGTTTCAGAGTTTTCCGTGGGGAGGATGTTGATGCTGTCTCTGCTATTGAACTTCAGATATTATCTTTACCATCAGGAATTCTTGCTCTCTGTATTGAAGATGGGTGGTAAGCTGAGTCAGTGTCATGCCAAACTATGGTGCAGATCTGGCTAACTTTGTTTGTTTGAAGAGTTATCAAGGCTATCAACTCACTTCACTTGATCCTACTGGAGAGGGACTTTATGTTTCGTAGGTCCTGTCCCTTTTACTCTTGATAGGAGCCTTAAACCACTCTTGATAGGAGCCTTAAACCAGGGGCCTTAAACCACTCTTGATAGGATGGCTGCCTTTTCTTGATTCCAATGTTACCCGGTATTAGGTATATTATATTTGAATCTACGTCTCGGAATGCTGGATAGGCTTGTTGATGTAATGGATGATTTGCCAGTGGGGTCTGCTTCATGTACCTTTTTCCTGTGTGACTATTTTCCTGTTCTGTTGCTGGCCATACGTGGCTGATATGTAACTGACTGCCTTTTATCTACAACTCAAGTTGGTTTGTTTTTGCCCCTCGTAGATTATGACGAGCTGGACGCTGAGATCAACAAAGTGAGATCAGGCCTCAGACCAAAAGTGAACAAACTGCGTGACCTTGAGAAAAAAGAGGATCTAAAAGGGTTTGACCTTGATCCTCTGACCCCTGACGAAAAACGATCGGTTGAAAGTTTGTTATTATGACGTGTGAGTCTGATTTGTTGAACGCTGTGTTTGCATGAGTGTATATATATTATGAACAGTGAGATGTTGGCATCACATGAGAGTTGAGAGCTTGTTTTATTATTTTAATATTATTTTGTTTTTTTCGAGGTTTTGACTGAGAACTTTTCTGTGATACAGTGAGAGGTTATAGCAAGCTATTTGTCTGCATTAAGAATGTGCGGTGTGATTGCACAAATAAGTTGTGAATG
>NW_004798023.1:345565-346984 GCF_000002075.1 Aplysia californica | reverse complement strand
GGGGGGGGAAGCTGTACATAGTCTTCCCATCTTCAAGAAAGGGAGAGAGAGAGAATCAATACACCAGTGTTGTGAATATGTTGACTCAAGAGAGATAGAGAGGAAGGGAGAGGAGATAATGAATATATAATAATATGATAATTTTTGTGTTCAATTATATCTCCTGGTAGAGATGACAAGAAGAGAGAAAAAGAGGAGGAATTTTAACATGAAAGTTCAGTATGATAATGATGTCTCGTGATGGAGAGTTTGTGTACGGAGACTCATTCTTGTTAATGAATAGTTACTGTTGCAAATGTTGTCGACTGTTACTGATCTGATCTAGCAACAACTAGGTTTGCGCTCTTGTGGCATAGTTATGAACTGAAGTGAACTCTTTGTATGTTGGGACAGTTTGTCTCTTTCAATATATGAAAATAAGAGGGTTGGGCATGATCAAGACAATAAAATGATGTAAATGCCTTTCTTGTTATCCCTCCGTCTATAAGGTGACTGGACATGAAAATAAAAGTTTAATGATATTTTCTTTTTGTCTTTGTTTCTCTTTAATTTTCTTTTGATGTTGCTGTTAATCCAGCTGCCCTTGAGTTGATATACTTTGGGCTCTCGTGGTCTAGAGGTGTGATGTTCGCTTCACATTCAGATTGTCCCGGGTTTGAAACCTGAAAGCTACGGGAAAAATAATTTTTCTCGCTCCTTTCACCTACTTTCTTCCTGTTCTCTAGTCCTGTTTTATCGTCTGCTTTCATCTCGACTTTCTTCATTTATTCCTACTTTTACCTCAATTTTCTGGTAGTCTCAATTTGATTTCTATTCAAATCCCACTTTGTGTAGTGTTTAAATAGATGCTGTGTAATAATACGCCAAAACATTTTTTTAACAGGTTTGTTGCATTGGGCTTTTTTTTTTTCCTTTCAATTATTGACGCATTTAAGATCGATAAGTAGACAAGCTGCCTAAGCCCTGCCTTTCAGAGCCAACCACACTATGTGTTTATATGTCAGAACTCATCAGAATGATGGAGACATTCCGTAAAATATCCTCCCAAAGGAACTGAAGTGATATCTGTCACACTCAAGGCAAAAAATACCATAGATAAAGGTTTTTCCTTTTTAAACGTTTCGTATGTACAACTTCTTGATAAGTTTTTAATAGGAAATGAATAAAAGCAAAGGTTTGTTTTTATAAATGTTTATTATTTGCTAACATATAATGGGTATACATCCAGTAATCAACATATTGCCAAAAACCTAGATAGGATGATTTTAAAATCCTTGACAGTTCAGCAAGAAAGAAAAACACAAATATTGTATCCCATTGTACCATAATATAACTTTTTTAATAAATGGGTTCGGTATCTTTCGTTTTTTTAGCTTTGGGGACTGCTGTTTGTCTCTACTTGTGAAGAGTTATATATAT
>NW_004798023.1:318674-345465 GCF_000002075.1 Aplysia californica | reverse complement strand
ATATATAATATCGATTTCCTCTTCAGCACTATTGTATTATTCTTACAACTGTACTCTGGAAAATAATCTTAGTAACTTCTTAGTTTATTTAACGACCATCTTTGTATCTTTTCATAAGTTTCCTGTCTGTTATCTCTCTCCTTCTCCAAACCCCAGCAAGAAAATGTAACCCTTCTAATACCACACCAGAATGTCAATGCTCAGATGTCCAAGCATGATGTTTTCTGCACGTTTTCCTCTTTGCCTTCTTTCCGTCTTTCTTTATTAGTCTTTATTTGATCAAAGGTCAGCTGTACCAGAGCCCAATATTATACCATCTTATCTAATGATGGTGTGCCCTAGCCCTGAGGCTGTCTCAGACCAATTGGTGGGATTATTGAGCACTTTTTGGAATGAAGGGTTTAACTTGATCCAGATCCAAACTTCTGTATTTTTATCCTCTTTCTTTTCTTCTTTCACTTTTCTAAGAATAAGATCAGAGACCTCTGCCATTCAGTTGACCTCTAAATATAATAACATCAAAGAAAAATGCAAATAAGTATTCAGCTGAAATACAACTAGAAAAGTACAGTACAAAAGTACTACCGGTACATTGAAAAACTTGGCAATGGTAACATGGTGTGATCTCATTTATAAAACAAAATAATCAACAGAATTTTATTCAAAATAAAACAGAAGAAAAAAAGTATAAGAGTGCTCAGCAGTGATAAAAAGGGTTGAAAAGGAGCTCTAAAGGAAAGCCCTGTAAGACTTGTAAGAATATACCGACTACACTGACAGCTTTAGAGTTAAAGTTAATAAAGAGGTGTTTGTACAAAGAGGGGGAAAAAACTTTTCACATAAAATGTGAAGGGTGTTGACATAAAACTAAGTATACGTACGTATATATTCAAATAAATCATTACAACAATCAATTCGAAAAACTACTACAGGAGTGCTAATATTTACCAGAACCAAACTTGTTTGAATGCATGTAGCTTTTGATGGATGTGAATATTTAAATCTTCACATTCAGAAACGCCTGCCTAGAACAGGTCTTTACTTTTTGTTCTAGATTTTTGCTTTAATAATAAAAAGAATTTTTAATGCGTCTATGTTTTTCTTTTTACAATATAATACCAATCATCTTTCCAATTGTGAAATTATGCCCTTGTTCTCATAATAACAGCGTATTGTAAGTTGTAGTACCAGTATGCAAAGTTTGACAATTGCACATCAAGAGTGTATTGAAGGAACAAAGTGTGCATTATAGCAAACAAAAAATATCGTTACAAATAATATCAGCAGTGAAAAGAAGCAGTAATCTGTAAAGTGCAATTTAAAATGATATTTCATTAGCAAAATTCTCCCCCCAAAACGGACCAAAATAAATCAACCCCTAACAATCAATCAATAAATATTGTACAGCAATGGTTGAATCAGAAAAGATTACCATGTATAAAATTAAAGTGATTTTTCCAAATGTAGTAAAGAAGAAAAAAATCTTTTGTGGCCTGAGATTATATGTATTGAGAAGAAACAAACATTGAAATCAAGTAAGAACTTTTCTAGACACAACTTTAACTTCAACAGCAGCGGTGACATGTTAATACTTTTATGATATCTGATCGTCACAAATATTCCTTTTTGGCAACATAGAACATAATGAACTTGCTTTGTTGCTCAATTGCATCATTCACTGGAAAATAGTAACCCATGTTTCATGGCGACTCAGAGATAGTGACAAGTCAGAAAAAGCAGTAAAAAAAGTGAAAGTAAAGTAAAAGAATGTATCCCCTTTTTTTTTCTCCTATTTAAGAATAAGCATTGTGGTTATACATTATATGATTTTGGAGCAATTTCTAAAGATTAAATGAATAATGAGTAATATTTGGAGCAGACACTGTCTGTGGTCGGCACAAATATACCATACGTGTCTGTCTCTACACATACATTAAAGTGTGATGTAATCTCTTCGACCAATCCCTGACAAGCCATTCCTTCTGGTCACTATGGAATATGCTATCCTGAACCACACAACCAAGTTAAAAACTTTCTACAACAATCTTTAATTAATATTTCAATGTTTAATTTTCTTCAACAAAGCAGTGTTTGTTTTTTTAAGTGTTAGTATGGTGATCACACACAAAAAATGAGGAAAATATCAAAATTTTGACAAGAGAACCCAACCATTTGCTCCCTGTCTCTCCCCCCCCCCCCCCCCCCCCCCCGGGATTGGCATAAGACATAAAAAAAGAGAGCTTTGTGAATTTAGCGCAGAACAAGCATAACAGTTACACTACGCTATAGTCTATGGTGTTTTTCATCATTTTCAGTTCTTGCCAACAATGGCCTGCAGGAGATGCTTGAAGTTAAAGCTGCAATCTTCCTTGAGCCATCGCCACAGGGTCTTTTTGGTCAGCTTGAGGAAACACTCTTTGATCTGAACCATGTCGATCTGAAACATCAAACACAAACATTTTGTTTACGTGACAAACCCATAAAAATTTAGGGTGGGGGCTACAGATTTTGTATCAAAGATTTCGTCACCTCAGAACTATTTTGTCCAAAGTGCCTCTTTACTTGAAGTACACTTTGGACAAAATAGTTCTGAGGCGACGAATTGTAGGCCTACGTGTACATCCACCACAAGATTTTCCGCAGCCATTTCAGAATATTACAGGCCCTACTTTCAGTTTTGACACAGGTACATTTTTGCTGAACTGAAACAAATGAAGCAAAAAAAAATGTTGATAAATGATGCTTATTGCTTGTTTCATTTATGAACTAAAATGAAACGTTATACAGTCAGATGCTGTCGAACTTGTCCAGGATGACCTCCCATTGTTGAGAAAAAAATCATATTAAATAAGTGGTACTCTTGGACAGTGCCATTATAGTATAGAAAAATGCAAGGTAGGTGTGTGTTGGGGGCGAGGGGGGGGGGGTAGGAAGTGGTGGTTTGTTCAGGTAATTCTCTTGGACTGGGGGTCGTTAGAGCAAGTTCGACTATATCTGACCAAAGCAGAACCAGTTCTATTGTTATTCAGGATCTCGGTCTTACAGTGCTCCCACTATCAGTCAGAGACTACTTGTGGGTCAGGTGTACCCCAAAAAAACACCAGTCATATTTATTTAAGGAGATGTTTTCTTCCCAAGCTACCCCACACATCTAATTGCCTCTACTCCTCAAGACAACAATTAGAACAAACATGCAACTATTACCGAATGGCATCATGCAGAAGAGTTAACGCTCAGATGCTACTGGATCGCTAACAACAACAACAACATCAAACATTAGATAGGGGATGTACCCTCCTGAACAGGGAAAAAGCAGCAGCTAGAACAGTAGTGAGCTATTTTTTAAATATTAATATCGGTCTGAAAGGGCAAAGGAGTTTCTCATAAAAATATTTGAAGACTTGAGAACAATAACAAGGTTAAGTCACATTTTCCTAAAAATAGAGTTCTGCATATCATTCGAAAGCGGCGACAAAAGGCTATAATCTATTAGTAGCACAGACAAAGCACTATACTGTTCCTATGCCCAGTAATTCTTATTCAAAGATGTGAATCCTAAATGAAACAACAAGGTTAAATCCAATTTTAAAATCTATTAACGAGCACTCAAACCGGAACTTACTTGAATGTATTTCAAGAATAAGGTTTGGGAGTGCTTATTTAGGCCACATATGGCCTAAATAAGGTAAGGGAGGGGGGTTTAGCTTATTTAGGCCACAGTGGACTGTGGCCTAAATAAGGTAAGGGAGGGGGGTTTAGCTTATTTAGGCCACACATACTCAAACTAC
Organism: Aplysia californica; assembly: GCF_000002075.1. Taxonomy (NCBI): domain Eukaryota; kingdom Metazoa; phylum Mollusca; class Gastropoda; order Aplysiida; family Aplysiidae; genus Aplysia; species Aplysia californica. The sequence continues at coordinate 341,677 of NW_004798023.1, read as the reverse complement.
CTTTTTCAGGCAACTGAGTTCGTTCCACTTTCATAATGGTGCACCTTTCTCATTTAGTACAGTTTTGCCTCAGTGTACAACTTGTAAATCATAACCATAATGAATATTGTAAAGAACAAAGCACAATACGCAAAATTTTGCTCACTCCTAATGGTTTGAATGAGGGCCAGATTTTTCCTTCTTGGAGGGGCAAAAGCTAGGCTACCATTTTGGCACACTTTGGTCAAGTGAAAAGGTCAAATCCTCTGAATGGACTTCCGGGTTAAATTTGGGGTATAAAAAGAGTGTACACAACGTGGCTGAGTCAAAGTTACACTATCTTTGCCTGGGTGGCACTCTCTCGTACATGTAGGCTAGTAGGCCTAGTAGTAGTAGTAGCAAAGATCGTGTAGAGAATATTTGGTAGTAGATTCTATCTATAGGCAGTTTAGTGAACGTGCTCGCAGCAGGGCAAATCGGCCTCGATAAGCCCCGTAGACTTGTGATCGGCCACGAAGCCTCGTGTTTTGATGGGTCTAGATCTAGATCTAAACAACTCAGTGTTAATCACACTGCCACATCCGACAGGCCTAGATCTACATCTTTTTAAAAGGAAAACAAAGATCATCAAAATGGTTGAATTCGCCTGAAAATCGATTCGGTAGAACTAGAACTATTAAAATTTGCTTCTGAAAACAAGGCAATTTTTATACGAAGGCCATTTTTATAACTCGATGAAATAAAAACTACTGGCTGTGTACTGTGTTATTCTGTATAAAAATAAATTATGAAACTTCAGGACGTATTATTATTTTCCAGCATCTTTTGACGCCTGAGCTGTAGAGGTTGAAGTTTTCACAACACTAATAGATCTAGTAATAGGCCAGGTAATAGGGCTTTCCGTAAAAAATGCATAGATCTACGAAAGCCGAACCACCGAATCGACCGGGCACCTCGCTCTCCCCTGCACACTGTGATAACGTGTTGCTTCGGTATCGCATTATTCAACTATTAATACGTGCGGCTATGGCAATTGGGATGTAGCCTACTGACTGACAAAAAATTCAGTTTTGTTTTTATTTTACCATATATTTGACTTTAATAGCGCAGGCGATAGCAAGATCTAGATTCCCTGTCTAGAATCAGTAGTAGCAGGCCTATGCTAGAAGTAGCCAGAGAGCCTACAACTGCTAGATCTAGATCTAACTTATTATTGCTATGCCGTTGGGCTTTGGAATTGAAATAAAACGAATTGCACAGTTCTAGTTACTTTTAGATTCAGCAAGTAACTGTATTTCCAGAGTCAATAATAACAAATCTCAGCATAACAATCACTTTTACTTGTATTAGAATAATTAGATCCAACTTTTTTTTCCTAAAATCTGTTTTGCGCAAACTTAATATTTTCTCTACTTGTAGAGCACAGAATTTACATTGTAAGCCTCTGCTCAGTCTTTTAGTATACATAATAAAATACACACACACACACACATATATATATATATATATATATATATATATATATAGAGAGAGAGAGAGAGAGAGAGAGAGAGAGAGAGAGAGAGAGAGAGAGAGAGAGAGAGAGAGAGAGAGAGAGAGAGAGAGAGAGAGAGAGAGAGAGAGAGAGAGAGAGATCTATATAATCATTTTATCTTGTTTTCGGGATATTTTTCAAACTCTTTTTTTTCAACATGTCATAAAATCAAATTGTGCCATTTTCTTTGAAAAGAATAGCATTAGCAGTGGACTTTTTAGACAGCGAGTCTCTGATTCAATATTTTTTTTTTTTAATGCTAATCAATGAAAATTTCAAATTGATAATAGTTTAGTCCTGAAGAGGATAGGTGGACTCCGGGGTCTGCAGAGCAAAATACTAGGTTTTAGGATGTGAACCGCGGAGTCATCGTAGTGAAATAAGGTTTGGTTTAAGTAAGGATTGGTGGACCCCGGGGTCAACGTAGTGATAAATAAGCAGGTTTAAGGTGGACCCCGGGGTCTACCTAGCGAAATACTAGGTTTTAGGACAGGTCGACCCCGGGGTCACTGTAGTGAAATAAGTATGTTTCTTTAAAGATTGGTGGACCCCGGGGTCAGCGTAGTGAAATAAGTAGGGTTAATTTTAAAAGGATTGGTGGACCCCGGAGTCACCATAGCGGTAGAGGAATAAGAAGGTTTAATTAAGGATTGGTGGACCCCCGGGGCACCTAGATTAAACCTACTTATTTTACTACGGTGACCGCAGGTTCCACCTATTCTAAAAACCTAACTAGCATTTCGTTAGGTAGACCCTGGGGTCCACCTTAAACCTACCTATTTCACTACGTTGACTCCAGGGTCCCCCAATCCTTAAAATAAAACCTAGATCTACATGTAGGCTACTTATTTCACTACATTGACCCCAGGGTCCACCAATCCTTAATTAAACCTAGATCTACTGATTTCACTACGTTGACCCCGGGGTCCACCAATCCTTAATTAAACCTATATCTACTTATAATTTCACTACGTTGACCACGGGCTCCGCCAGTCCTACTATAAAATAAACTGAGATCTACTTATTTCACTATGTTGACCCGGGGGTCCACTGATCCTTAGTTAAACCTAGATCTACTTATTTGACTACGCTGACTCTAGGGTTCACATCCTAAATCCTAGCATTTTGTTAGGTAGACCCCGGGGTCCACCTATCCTTTTGGCTAGATAGACCCCGTAGTCCGCCTATCCACTTTCTTGATAATAACTGAAAACAATACATGCCAGTTGTCATGAATAGTGAAGAAAAATGATGGGAAAAAAAGACAATGAGGTAGACTATAATTTATCAAAAAAATTGCAAGTGCAAGTGAAGATCATAAAATAATTTTGTTATTTTCTGGTCATCTTTCCCGGTTAATAAAAAAAATTCAGTGGGCCAACTACTAGATCTATGTCTCTGAAGAACATTTTGCTTGCCTTTATTAGCTTTTTTCATGTACATGAAAGCATAGAATATATAGTTTCACACAAATATATGCACAATACTTTGAAAAAGAAAGGTAAGGTCATTGGGGGTTTTTTCGGAATCCGTTTTACATTGAGAAAAGCGCTAAAAACAAGTTAAAAAATTTTAAGAATGCCCATAATAATATTAGTATTAGGAATCCGAAATTACTACCTAGTTGGCCTACTCTTTAATAACCATGAGCAGTTAAGAAAAAAAAAAAGACAATGATATAGGATTTGTCTACATATGACCATTAGCAATAAAGATTTTGCCCATTTTGTCCAATTATCCTTGCAGGTAAAATCACCCTGCACTGTACCTCAATAAGCACAAAAGGAATATTTCTGTGACTTTGTATAAAGGTGTGGCCTAAAGAAGGTAAGGGAGGGGGGTTTAGCTTATTTAGGCCATATGTGGCCTAAATAAGGTCACCCATAAGGTTTTTGCTCATTTTCCCAAAATCATCTAAATGTGACTTGGCCATGGTGTTGTTCTCAGGTCTTCATTTATAATAAGGGAAAAACAAAAGCACTTACCTCAGATCGGGAGACTATGATTCGTATAAGTGTTCTCTCATCAGTTCCAAGTCCCTTCATCGAGTCCCGAAGTTTTTCAGCGAAGAACATCGGGCGACTACGGATGTTCATGACTGATGAAGAAACATTAAACAAGTTATCAGAATAACAAAGTGTAAGAATGCTTTTGAGATTCATAACCCAATTCATAACTCTCAGTACAAATGTCATAGTGGTCTCATGAAACAAACAAAACCACTCTCCAGCTAAAACGCGGGCTGAGGTAAATGTTTGAGCCTATGCGATTAAACAAAATGGGAGAATCGTTATTTACAACTGCTACAAGTAAAGTACTAGTCCCAATAAGATTTTAAGAAGCATTTTTGTTAATTCGGTGTGAGTGGCATGAGGCTCCAGGTAAGCACTTTGGTAATGGATATATATACAGTGGAAACCTGATATAACAGGGATGGTGGGAGTAGAGAAAATGTCCTGTTATATCCAATCCCTGTTAAATCAGAAATGCTAGGAAAGTAAGCATTTGTGGACTAATCCAGCTGTACTTTTTCAGGGTAGTTACCCTTGCCACAAGTACCCACGAACAGGGGTTTTGGCACCAACTTTCTCCTTGCCTCCACCACATCAGAAGAGCTTGGTCCACAGCATCTGCATCGCGCAGTCTCATCTTCTTTCGATCCAGAACAAACTTCCCAGTGGAGTATGCTGCCACTATCTTCTCTCTACCCTTGATAATGGTGTGAATCGACCCTTGTGGAATGTCGAACTGACAACAAATCTCTGCCTGTGGAGCTTGCTTTATGTCAACAGCCTGGATTATTTCGGGGGGGTTTTTGTCAATTGAAAGGCATTTTCTCTTGCGCTTGACATCGTTGGTGACACATTACGCGTGCGTGTTGCTAGGTTTCAGGCTAGATCGAGGTCTGCAGCACACCGCAACACTCTCTCGCTTCACACGCTGCAAGTGCTCGCAGTGGCGTGGCTTGCGTGGGCTTGCTCCATCACTGCGTTACTCTCTCTCTCTCTCTCTCTTTTACTTTTTACACATTGTTAACGAGCCTTTGTCCCTGCTATAACCGGTTGGACTCCAATGAGGCCCTGTCATTGCCGATAACTTTTAATAGAGACAAAGAGTAGGAAAAACGGGAATTTTAAAAATCCCTGTTATTACCGGATCCCTGTTATTACCGGGCCTGTTATATATGGTTTCCACTGTATATAGGTACCAGAAACTAAATTTTCAAAGTAGCTGTATGCCAAATTTATCTGTTCCATTTGAAAGGCCTATATCCACTGAGCATTTTGGTACCATTCTTTAAGCTCTCAGTCAATTTTTAAGAAACTGGTAGTTGTTTAAAATTTGATCAAATTTGTTAAAGTCAGTCACTGGCTGCAAGCCCATGTTTGACAGACAATAAAAGAGTACCAAGAGCACTAAACATCTCCACATTAACAGAGTACAATCACTATAACAAATATATGGAGCCTAATTTTTCTTCAGACTGTGAGATCATTACAAATCAATATTTTATTGCCTCAAACACGATGATCTGTCATTATTTCGACAAAAACACCGAGCGTTGTCCCGGGCGGCGCCGTACCGGCCCCCGCGGCGAGCGAGTCGGCTCTATACTGTAGTGTACCCTGCGTGCGGGGTAACATGCTTTCGGAGTCTCGCAGAAGGATTGATGAAAAATAATTTCAAGTTGATTACTTTATTCTAATAGAAAATAAGCTGATCTTTTAATCAATACTTTTTTCAAGCCGGTATTTTACATATTTTGTGTAAAAAGTGATCTTTAAACATTTTGACGGTATTTTTAAAAGCTTTCTATTTAGACGCCAAAGGCCAAATATACACCACGGGAAAGCCCGTTTAAAGCTCTACAGTTCTCCGCCAATGAAAAGACGATATTTAATCATCCCTCGTTCTGCGAAGCATTTGAATGCACGCGTGTCAATTTTTCAGCCGGCCGACCATGCATTCCGACCACGAGGGGCCTTGCTTTTGTCAGCGATTCTCCAGCTCCTAATAATCGGACATAAAAACAACTTACACCATTGTAACGAGGAAAAGCTGAACTTTTACAAGGTGTACAGCATGTGGTGTTTTATAGCGAAAGAGCAAAGAAACAGTGATCGGAATTACCCCGATTTCACCGATACCACGCGGTCGGAAGGCCCCGAGTGCCTGCGAGTGCCCGCGAGGCCGTGTTTACGCTACCTAATATATACCAAGATTTCACCATATATTCTGAGATATGTGTAAAATCATCACCTTTTATCAAAAGAAGTTTATCATTTACCTAAAGCTCTGAGGCCAGTACGGAAATTCCCCGAAGTCTCCCTGTCCACACTGTTCAGAATGTCTCTTTGGGTGATCTGCAGGAAAAAATACAAAAAGACAAAGTTCAGACTGCTACTTACATTAACACAAAAACCAGAAACAAATAAGATTTCTTAATACTTATCACAGTTTAGCTGTTGTTTCAGATAAATCAAAATTGTCATTTACATAAAAATAAGGGAATTCACTGTACAACAAGTGTTTTCTCATTTTTTCTACTTCCACATACCCTTCTCCTCTTTTCTCCTTCTCTTATCTGTTCTTTGATTTCATATCAAAACGATGACACTTCATTACTCATACTCACCTTGACGTACTCATCCCAAGTTGCCCTCAGCTGATAGTAGTCTCGTGTGGAGAAGATGCGGTTAAACGTTTCCTCGTCAGTTCCCCAGCGTTTCTCACCAGCCTTGTATAGTTGTTGTGCCTCCTGCCGAGCCTTCTCCATGTCACACAGTTTTGTGGAATTCACTTCAAACATGCCTGTGGGTTTTCAAGATAGAGTTCAAATTAGTATCATTGAATAGCTACTCAAAAGACAAGAAAGTATTCTCTAAAATGGTAATCCTTTGATGCACATATGAAAAGATTTTCAGACATTTTGTCAAACCCACCATGGATCCAATGTCTGGAAAAGTACCCACTGTTTTATATACTTTACTTTACTTTTACTTTTATCCGCCGCTTATACCCTTTTGGGTGTCGCGGGAAGAAAGAGACGTCTCTCTGTCACCAGCCGGAGAGCTTGGGTCAGGGGGATGCCGTGGGTGGTTAATGTTTCCCTGACTCCATCTATCCAGGTCTTTCTCGGTCACCCTCTAGCCTTGTTGCCATCGAATTTTTGGAGGTAGACACGTTGTGCTGGATGGTGTGTTGGTAATCGTAGGAGATGTCCGAACCATTTGATTCTTTCGTGTTGGATATGATGCTTGACATTTGTGCCTACCATTTCTCGGATTACAGAGTTTCTAAGTGTTTTATATAGATCACAGAAATTTTAATTTAGTAACTGGCTAATTCTGAATAGTGATAACTTTTAAGGCATCAAAATTTGGGGTCAGTACACTTATAAGTGTAGAAATACCCAACCACAGGCTGGAAATGAAACACTTGCCAGCTTTACTGAAACAAGATACCAATACTTTCATACTAACAACAGTTTGACTCATCAACACATCATCATTCAGGCAGGAGTTCGGAGAAACCCCTGATAGGTAATATTTTTTGCCTCTGACACCAGGCAACTCCCACCTCCTTTATTCGCAAATATCTAGACTTCTTTTCAAGATAGACGAGTATTTTTTTCACCAAAGGCAAACCAAATGAGCAGACTTTAAGATAAGATTATACAAATGTCTCAATATGCCCAAAAATTGACGAGTGCCTGATTCTTGTACCTTGCTGTGACACAATTGTATACGCACCAGTGAACTCCCCGTCCTGTGGGTTGACCATTTCTTCCACAGCTTGTTCCAGTCTCTGCTGGGAAATCTCGTACCTTCGACCCTAGAACCAAAACATTGAGCAAAGTTTTTAAAGCATTCTCTTCCCAACACAGAGAGTGAGAGCACAAAAAAACAAGGACCTTATGATGTGCTGAGCGCATTTGGCACCATGAAGTTTCTTTTATCTTAAAAATAAAATCACTATAAAGCTTTATCTGAAAAAGAGTATCACTATAAAGCTTTACCTGAAAAAGAAAATCACTATTTATTATAAAGCTTTTTTTTAAAAGCATGAATTCCTTACTGAAAAAAATGCCTACATCCTGTGTGAAGCAGTAAAGGAAATTCTCCAGGAGAAAATGAAACTTTAACAGATTTACATACATATTATAAAGAAAGTCTCGTTTCCTCTCTCAAGCTTTTGCCACTTGCTGCTTATAAGTTATAAGACAAGATTAAGAACAATAGATGTCGGTAATGCTCTATCAAATATGAATGATAAAGAAGCAGGAGAGTAATACATGTACTTTTCCGTGGTAATCAATGTTAATGTTGATTGAGATCCACAAAATTAAAACTTTAAAGAGAAAAATTAAATCACAAGCATTCATAACTCGATTAACTAAGATCAACTGTCTTTAGATAACAGTGTAAAAACAGGTACAGGTATTCTAATTTCAATTCAATAAATCTAAAGCTGGTAATATTCAAAGTAAAACAGCTAGGACCAACAAGTATTCCAAAATGTCAAGTGAAAAATAGCTGGGATTCAGTAAATTAAAATATATGTTGAAAAAGGAAATACATTGTGTATAAGTATGAGAGACATTTAAACAAATGATAGCATGTATGTATATGACTTTAACAAAGAAAAGTTTGTTCCCTCAATAGGTATTTACATCAATAAGAAAGATTTGAAAAGTACAGTTTTTTGTCAGTCAACATTGGTATCTTATGAATGGAATGCAAAGAAAATTTGACAAATATAAAATCAGTCCCAATAGTAGGACAGCAATAAAATTTATATTTCAAGAGCTATGGATAACGTAATATTCAAATGGTGAATGTATTTAGATGCCCTTGGCGTCGGTTTTATACTCTTTTCAAAACAATAAAGTCCTTAAAAAAGGAGCTGCTGACATGGCATCACTCCGGATAGGACCATCCCAAGAGGGTGGAAGTACAGAAAAACTCCTCAAGCAAACCCAAGTCTGAGAATGTTCTATTATGGATTCAAACCAGAGACACTTACACTGGAGTCCACCAGTACACCAACAAACCACATACTGAATGTCTGGAATGTGCTCTAGCTCCATTTTAAAAACTTTTTAAAATCGAAAAATACTGACTGTGGATGCTGACAGTAGCAGGCGCTTGAAGTCTCCACTGGTGTCATCTTTGATGTCCTTTTCAAACTGCGTGCTCTTGGCTGTGCGCTTCTTATGTACAACTGGAAATAAGACAGTTTACGCAGGTCAATTCACACAATAACGATATCTTACTTCTGTTCATGCGTTCTGCGTCAATACTCCACAGATAGTTGTCCAATGGACCTTAATCCCACAGCGTATGATTCATATTTGTATGACCTATTTTCAACTTGAACATGTAAAGTTTATCACCTTTCAGGATTCCATATATTATGATATATCTTTATCAAGGGTAGTCTTAACTGTTACACTTGTATTTGTGATTTACCAGTTAGGTGCTTTGCTGTTGCACGTAGAAGACACGACTTCAATTCCCATGTTGGAAGGCTTTTTAAAATTGAGATCGGCATTCTGCTGCGACATGGTGTCCCTCTTAGCTGTGGTTGGTCCTGACAGGTAGGGTCAAAGCAGCCTGCCTCTCAACAGATCTAAATGATGTCGATGTGGGTGTAAAATGTCTACTATTATATATTTTTAAGATTATACTGATGACAGAAGATAGATGATTAGGATACCATGTTGAGTGGAATGGCTAGAAAAATTACTGGAAAATTTTTCTGAGTTTTACATAAGTCTAACAGCAGTGCCTAAAAAAGTAGAAGAAAAGAAAGTGTTCAAATTGACTTTGTCACACATAAATGTACTTACTAGATTCAAAATACTCTACCTCTCCTCATCCTGTCACTATACCAAGGGCTTATATCACATGCATGCAAATTGTAATTGACAAATACAATTTGTGAACCCCCTGAGATGCTTTCTCTTTCTGAGAATTGCATCCCTTCAAGACATGGCTTGAAAATAAAAAAGCAACAAGTTTCCACTGCTGAGAACAATTATGTTGGTTAACATATGCTTTCCCTACTCTGTAGGCCTACCAGATAGACATCATTCCCTCACCAATCAGCCTTCTCAAAATAAATACAGATCTTCAAGGTTTCTATCTATCAGTGGATGTACCATTAGCTCAGTCAGTATCATACACAGCTGTGTATTGAGATGACACTGTTGGCATTCTTTAAAAAAACCATAGTGAGCTTGGATTCTTTTCTTTGAGAACTCCTCATTAACTTGAAGACAGGCATCAATTCGGAAGTCCCACTCCTTTTATAAGTTTTATAACTTATTTGTGTTGAAAGTGGCATAAAATAAACAACAGAATATCATATTATTTACTGAAGGCACGGCTGCTACTATAGAAACGATGCAGTATACCTCACTTACCATTGGGGTAAGCAGTTTTGATTTCTTTGATCTGCTCATTGGTTCGAGTCATCAAGATCTCCACCAAGGCCTGCTCATCTGTGCCCAGGCCCTAGAGAAAGAAAAGTTTGTGAGGGGGCAGAGGAACTGTTCATAATAACAGAATGTCAGCAACCATTCAGGAAAGAGTTCCTTGAAATGATACTGATTATGCACAACTCAGTTCAACTGCTGTTTCCTTTTTCCTGCACAAATCATATGAAGCTACAACTTTAAAGCTCTAAGGTCACAAAGTGTATATAATTCTGTAGCACAAATAAAAGTTGTTTTTTCATCTTGACCAGACTGCACACATCTGAAAAAAAATTCCACCTCTGTGGTGACCTCTCGCACCCAAATGCTCTGTGAGACGTTCTTCTTCACTGTCGCAGTTTTGGACATTTTTCCTTTTCGGACTGTGTACTTTCTGCGAAAAATGGAAAAGAGGCAGCCTTGTTGAGTCCTGATTAGAGAGCAGGCTAAAACCTTGCAGTTACAGCTCCAATCCACTACACTGAAGTACGAGTGTGTAGTCTGTGTTTAAGGGAACTGATTTGTCAAGAGTAAGTCGGAACCGTAACTGTTGTAACTGACGTGTTGTCTTGTATGCTTTTAATGCAACACCTCTATAGAAAAAAAATGTTTCAACAATCGTTAGACAATTAAGTAAGGTATAATTTGTTAAATGAACAGAGAACTGAGTATGAACCTTAAAATACTTTTCCCTCCATCTGCGGTCATGTCATATACATCACACTAAGAAATACTACAGCAATTATATCCCAGTTAGGAACATTTACTTTTGTTCTATCAATACACTTCATGACAAAAAAAATAGAAGTTTGTTTAAAGTCATAAAGGGCCACACATAAAATTTTGTAAAACCAGAACTACAACAATCATTCCTAGGACGCAAAAAACACTCATTCCCCTAAAGAAAGAACCAACCAATTATCCAAAGCCAGAGACACTTGCTAAAACTAAAAAGCCAGAGAGAGATAGAAGATACTCACATAGATGGCCTCCTTGATGCACCACGCGTCATACTCTGCAGGGGGCACAAACAAAGCCATCACAAGCTCCTTGTAGTCTCCACTGAGCTCCGATTTCAGATCAGTTATCAGGTCCTGAAGGATAAATGAGTTATTTCCTTAGTGTTGTCTGCAAATTGTCCAAGTCCAAAATTTCCCATTTTAAAAAAGTTCCAAAATCTATCCTCGAAAGATAAAGAAAAAAGTAGAAGAAGATTTACTCTAGCAGTCGAGAAAAGCACCTATAAAGTACTCCTATTCTATTTGCACTGTGCATAGAGAGACAGAGCAGGCAGTTTTGTCAATATGCTCTAAAATAATTTCTCTAAACCTGACCACACTTCAATCAAAACCATTAAATTTTGGAAGAGCTCTAGAACAATAAACATGCTGCAAATGTTAAAAAAGATTAATACACATTCTAGTAAGCACTCTAAGACATTTTTTTCTTTTTTTCTTCTTTACATTTGATAAAGTATAATTAACACTCTTTTTTATATAAAAAAACAGGATGTTTTGAAGAAGAAGAGGAAAATGAAAGAGAAAGACATGCAGAGGGAGGTGAAGGACAATGACAAGAAGAAGAAGAGGTATCCTACTTCCCATTCGGCAATGACAGAGATTTATCTTAAAATAGAATGCCTGTGTAGATGAGTATGGGCCCTGTATCAGTTAATCTGAATAAAAGTCCTAAAAGAAAACCAATCCCAGAGCATGTCACAGAGCTTCTGTCAGAGGGAAACAGCTCAAAAGTAGAATCATTCATCATGTGCGAGTACACAACTTGTAACATTCTCAAAGTACTTACTCGTCCATACATAGTTTTGAAGATTTCCTTTAATTCCTGTCTCTGCTGGTTACATCTGCTGGACACAATATGGATGACTGCATCATCATTGGTGCCTGGAAGAAAAAAGGAAAAGCATTTTCCAGAATAGGCTACGTTCCTCAGAAGCTATATATCACTCCATAGGTGTCATTTCCTTGCATGGTTTACTTTAAGAACATCTAATGGAATACCCAGACAAGGAAGAATTTCCATTCTTTTTTTTAATCTCAAAAGCAAACTTTTTGTCATGGATGTGTGAAAGGAAAATTTCCTTGAGCGCAAGGTTACATTTCAAAGTTTAGGTTCTAAAGTTCCGAGCCAAAAATTAAATGAAACCAATTAGAGCCAAGGAAGGCAGCTGACCAACAACCCTGACTAGAGAAACTACTAGACAAGGAATTCCCCATAGCAACTAAAATTCCACTACATGTTATTTCAAAAGTGGAGCAAAAAGTGCGTGCCCTGACAGGACACCATGTTGAAATAAACTGTTCCTACCTCAAGGAAGAAGAATAATTCAGACTTCTTAGTTTTAATCTAGTTCTATAGTAAGATTTTTACAGTACTTGCAACACAATTTGGGATATAAGTACCAAAGATGAAAGGTGATACTGATACAAGAGAGTAATATACCGAATACAAAGAAATTAAAAAGGAGAGATAGGATGATAAGTGTTTGAAAGGAAAGAAGGAGCATAACACACAAGAGCACTCGCTAAACTCTCATGACTAATTCAGACCTTATCTGGATACAAATCTCACACTTTCAAATGTTGGTCAAGTCTATAAGTAGCTGTGCTACTACAGCACATGAAATCAAGTCCATTTCTTGTAAATACACTGAATGCAAAGACTTACCCAAGCCTTTCATTGCATCTCGAAGGTATTCACAATCATACTCTGGGTCCCACGGCTTGCCTCTGATGTTCATGCTCTGCTTCTTTTCTTTCCAGTCCGCCACAGGGTCCCCCTCTACATAGACCTTGAAAGGCTTCACGGTGCCCTCGGTGACCTCAAACGTACCAGAGACACACTGGCGTCGCATCAGCTCCGCAACATATACACGCTTCATTTCCTCTTTGACAGCTGCTTGTATCTGCTGGTCTGACATAGCCTGTTCAAAAAATGAAAGATTGTTTCATCATAAACTGAAGACTAAACAGTGGATACTAAGGTAACATAAATGTATATTATATAGCACATTGATAGAAAATAGTGATGTATGCAAAAATTTCAAAAAAGACAAAAACAATTTAATTTTCATTAGATCTAGGCCTAAATATTTCTATAAGATTCCAAAAGAAATTTGAAAAATTATTTAAAGCTTTTTTTGCCCTGAGTATATGTCAAATTAGTTAAAACAGGACTGGGACCAGCTCACATTGAAAGGGAGGCATCCACTGATTGTAAATGTTTTACAACCCCATAGACACAATAGGGTAAATAATTTAAAAGGTATAGACTGCTTTGACTCTGCTTGTCAGGGTTATCCTGGATAGGCTGCGTGAGATACAGCATCCAAGCAAAAGTAGTAGATACTTAATAAAATATATTCCGCATGCTGGAACCAAATTCATGTCTTATGCACGCAATCGCAAAACCCTGGCAATTAAACACAGGTGCTGGTTAACGGATGAGGCCCGCAGCACTGCTCACAAGCGCCGACTGTCTCCTGTGTTTTTACGCAGAGCGGCTCTCATCAATTGGTCCCTTTCTTTGATCAATTTCCTCTTGTATTTTTTTCTTGACCGCTTACATTTCAACTCTTTTTTCTGGTGTCATTGAATCATCATCATCATCAATGCCTTTCACCCCTGGCAGGGTATAGGCCACATACAAGCTCCTTCCATTTATCTCTGTCCTGAGCCATCCTTCCAAGCTCGTTTCAAGTGAGCTTCATTTCTCTCATGTCCCTTTCCACGCATCTCCACCATGTTTCTCGTGGCCTACCCCTGCCTCGTGCTCCCTGTGGGTTCCACTGCAGTGACTGTCTTGTGATGTTTCCGCTGGGGGTGTCATTGAATGGTATTTTTTATTCTGAACATTTCTATGTGCCACACTTTGGGTTTTATCAAATCTAGATATTTCTTCGTTTAACTTTTTGTGAGACCACCCATGAGGTCACGAAGCCATCACAAATTATTTGCAACATAAGTCAAAATTATCTGCGCGTTGAATCAGTTAAAAAAGATAGAGAGACAGAAGTCATACCAAGCACAAATAAAAGATGATAGAGAAGCCCTAATGAAAGAGTGGCAATAACTGATGAGAATTATTGGTGTGTCATATGAGACTGTTTATTTTTTAAATGATATTGTTCAAGCAGGCAAAAGAGAGCAGTGGCATATTATAGAAACTTACCACATCTGTGGCCTGAACCGGCTTGATTGGATTTTCTGCCTTTTCAATGATCTCCTCCGGTTTCTGACTGTGAATATCCTGCGAAAAATGTACAAACAAGATGTATGTGCTGAATAACAACTGAATCAATGAAAAGCACTTTGGGAAAAAAAAGAGAAAATGTTTTAAACTCAAGTTTTACTTTCACAATAAATTAAACAATAATGTGGATGAAAACTGAACAGCCAATGAAATAATCACCTTTTCAAAAAAAAAGTGCTTCTTTACCACAACAAAAAAGTTTAGTAAAATTACAGATGGACTACACTGCTTGAAAATTTTTCCGCCATAAGCAATGATCTCACAACTTTCGAAAGTAATGTTTGCATTTATGCATTTGGCAAATGAAAGACTATTTAAAAAATAAACTCAATGGATGTACATTGCGATGAATAGAAAGGAACTCTGATACAGAAAATACTACTGGCCCCCTAAAGAGTATTTTATTTTATATTTTAGAAGACATTTTAAAAGACCTCTTCTATTCCTAACAGAAACGAGACTTACAGACAAGCGAAATTACATTCACAGTTTACAAGATTACAAAACACAAAGCAAACCACAACTTTATCAGTTCAAATATTCAAATGCTATTGCAGGTTGCAACAGCACAGTACCCTTTTTTTTAGCTTAGGTTAATGTCTTCACCATACTGACATGCCCCAACAATCATTGACACTTTAAAAAAGTCTCATCCGTGTTGCTTTTTCAGTGTGCATTCATAAACCCCTCAACAACTGACAGTCCCAAAGCTACAAACAGGTATAAGGTAGTACAATTTATTTATCTCCTTCCTCCTCCTTTCTCTTTTTTTCTCTTTCATTCACCGTGGCTCATCATTTTTAGACATTGTCACATCCACACAACACTGTTATATAAGCAGACAAGAACACACATATACAGACTAAATTTATCATATATTCAAACCTTCAGAATAATCAATAAAAACATGACTATTCTCATACTTTTATATGTAGCATACATTTCTGAAGCATCAATTTACATCATTAACTCTTTGAGCCCTTGTCACCGGTACACGTAAAACTGCCCATATGCCTAGCCATCGGTACACTGCTGAGTGAGACTCCATTCCCAACCCGGCCCGCCAAAGACAAAACATGTATGGAAAACAGCATTTAGGGCCTACTATACAAGATGTTATTGATTATTTTTAAAGTCTTCCTGAATAAAATGCTGGTAACGACAAGGACTACCCTGAGTGGAATATGGAAAGAGATTCTGACGATCATATAAATATTAGTAATATTAAATCGATCACTCAGGAGCTCAGGCAGAGGGGCACGATAGCCTCAGGAGGTCAGGGCTCAAAGGGTTAAGATTTAGAACAAATAATTAAGAAGCTTGAACTAACCTGGCCACTGCGGACCATGTCCTCCATTTTCTGCAAATAAACAATGCAAACATTAGATGCAGGCAAAAATAGTTATTGAGTTACATGGACTGAAATGCAGAGTCTGAAAGCTGCTAGATTTGGTTTTGTTCAAAAGTAAACTTCTATTAAATGTAAGAGTTACGTCATCAAATTGAAAGCACTTCCACGTGTCTCTTATGATATCCAAGAGGACCACTCAATTAAGATGATCACTTTCCTCCGGCAATGGGTGGTTATCTTGGACAAGTTCAACTGTGCATTATTTTAGGCCTACATTTTTAAAACTTAAATGATTTAAATTGACAGCTGGGGGTAAAAAAATATAAAAAAGAAACCAATTCATAACAAAATTTAAAAATCAGAAAAAAGAAATAATGGAATGAACAGCATTTGTTGTTAACCTACCTCCATTAATTCCATTTGCCTTTCCATTTGCCTCTCCATCTGCCTGTTCTCCACAGTCTTGAGGTAAGCCGTAGTTGGCATTTCCATGATCTGAGGTGGCTGATCACAGAAAGTACACAAAAGACAAGCTGAACAGTTTTGTTTTAGTAGAGGTTTTACGGCGCTCGCAACTGCATAAGGTCATATGAGTCTCAGAAGATTAGAGGTGTTACAAGAGAGTAACAAACATAAAAAAGAAGAAAGGGAGATAAGGACGATAGATGTTTGTAAGGAAAGAAGAAGCAAACCACACCAGAGCATCCGCCAACCACCCACAGCTAAGCAACATAACCAATCATAAGATAGCACTGCATGGTTCATTGACACAAATACTCATCACCTGTTGTCTTAAGAAACAAAAGTCAACAGAAAAAAACACAGCAATTGCCTTCAACAGATAATTTCATCATTTCCAAATTAGTCAAAATTGTCCCAAGTCCAAAACAGCCATCCATTGTCGATGAGAAAAGAGATTGTTTTCGACAGGTGGACATCTTGGACAGTGCAATTATCTATTAAAAAGGCAAGAGTGGGGGGGGGTGAACAGTGATTATCTTGGACAGGTAGCTGTTAGACGACTATATTATTATAATCTGTACACACTAATATACACATACACTAAAGAGATGGATTTCAGAACACAACTGTAGACAAAACACAACAAGAAAGACCAAAATGGCAAGGAGAGAAAGATGTACAACAACTTTGGAAACAATAACAACAGATTCTGGGAGAATTGCTCCTGACAGGATCCCCATCTAACAGAATGGAAAAAGAAAGAAGAAATGAGTTAAAGTACACAAGTCAGTCATGACAAATAGGCTATATTATATTACCACTGTCCCAGTGAAAATGCTTCAACTCCATTTGACCCTGCTTCATAAGGTGAATGAAGAAGCATAGAGTCGCATATCTTTAAACAGCGAAAGTATGTATGTATTCTCCATCAGATCAGTCTTCACCCACCCTCATCCCTTCTTTTCTCCCTCCTTTTTTTGGCTTTTCCTTTTCCCCTCAAAAGGGTGCACATGCATCTAGTAAGATTTTTAAAACTCATGCAAAGCCAAAAAAAATTTACGAGCAACAGTTCTCACCTGCTGTGGCATCTGCATAGATTGCTGGTGCATCTGCTGGACAGCGGGCATTCCGTAGCCTGGTACATAGCCTGGAGGCTGGTGGTAGCCTCCCACTGGATGCAGGGAGAGTACAATGTGATAAGTACTAACACGTTGTTCTAGGCTGGTATGGTGCACATTCAATAGAACGGTTTGCTTACACCAGTATTTAATTGTATAGAAGAACATTTTTGAATATTAAATTGACTAAATCTTTTACTTTTCACATCAAGAAATCACCCAGAACTAAGCAGAGCAATGAATATGATATCTGCATATTCAAAGACTCCACCATAAAATAGGTTAGATCAAGAAAGTATGGGGAAATTTTACAAATCAGAAATGCAAAATATATGAAGTCTTTTAGGTAAAATGTTCCTTCCTTCTAATATAATTTGAGTCCTTGAAAGATTGCTATAATTAATTAATCATTGCTGTAGCAATAAAGATGAGTAGGCCTATCTCCTAGGATTTTTACCAACCCTGCACAGCAAGATCAAACCGAGTTGCTCATGTTTCTTGAGACAGCAATGAAAAGTTTCCTACTCAAACATAAAACCAGATCCAGAATTAGATTTAAACTTGCTTGACAACACTGCAATTCATTGCTTTACTCACAGAAAAACTTGAAACATCTTTTATCGCACAGTTACTTCCAAAGAAAAAAAACTACAAACAAACATAATGAAGATAATTCCTACTCTGGTATTGGTTGACATTGTAGGCACTGTGTGCATTCATGGCCATGGGTGGCGGAGGAGGGCCAGAGTTGGGATACTGGGGAGGGGGGTATGAGCCTGCTCCAGCGTAATAGGCTGGGTAGTTAGACTGAGGGAAGAAACATCACAGGGGAAAAAAAGTTAGAACACTTTAGATGATGACTTAATAAAACGGACATTATTTTCATTTAAGTTTGTGGTTTAAGATTACTTAATTATTTTTTTTACCCATTTTTTGGATTCAGAGCTCATTTCGTAGGTCAAGCACCCTCAAAATCTCATTATCACCATCTCTCTCTCTCTCTCTCTCTCTCTCTATCTCTCTCTCTCTCTTTATCCCTCTCTCTCTCTCTCCTCTCTCTCTTTCACATTCATACACACACACATATGCACACAAACACACACACACACTAACACACACACACACACACACACACACACACACACACACACACACACACACAAACACACACACACACACACATACACACACATTCTGCTTAGTTTATTCTTAACCTTTCTCCCAGGTTAACATTTATCAAACTCTTTTTCGAGCTCCGCTAAAGGCCATCACAAGACGCATCTTGCAAGACCTCATGAGCATGACACACTTCCGGATAATCTAGATGGGTGGGGGGGTTTTTCTTTTTCAACAATAGCAAGGAAGATGAGATGTGAAAACCTTGTATTACCTGCTCATTTACATGTATAACTGATAAAAGTAAAGTTGAGCCCTCCATTCAGATTTTACGTGACCTACTACACACATCTAGGGTCTCCATTCTCTGTTCAGCAACATGTGGGTTGCCATGACATACTGTGAAAAGAATTCTTTTAACCCCTTCGTGACACCAGGTCAGTTAATTTGTGCTTCACAAGGTACAGTTTTTTATCCCTAGAGACACAGAGAAGCGCTCGATCTAGTGGCTATAATTAGACCTGGTTTGTAAATACTACTATCTATCTCTAAAAGGACAAGATTTCTTTAAATGAAAAAAAAACTTCCTGAATGTGAATCTGCGATTTGTTTTACAAACTGCATATAATATAAACAGTTTGCAGAATACAACCTAGGCTATGACGAACCATTCGTCATCATGGTCCTCGCGCTTTGCAAGGCATGACGAATGGCGTACGTCACAGCAGCATTTTGTCTTGCTTCCCGTGTGAGAAAATATGACGAACAGCGCATATCATATAGGTCACAAAGGGGATAACTTATTTTAAGAGGATATGGAGCTGAAACTAACTTTTCTTCTAAATTCTTCACAAATCTGCATTAGTGATTTTTTTTTTCGGGGGGGGGGGGGGGAATTCCAGTGATACACTTTGATGGTCTAGAGAGGCATCAACAATCAGTTGTGATTCCTAACAGATGCCTAAACTTAACACACAAACACGAATAAACAAGCTTTACAAGTAAATGATAAGTCACAGTGTATCACCTGGTAATACATATCTGTGCCTTAGCTTGAAAGGGGTCAAACCTGTAAAACGAAAGACAAAAGAAAACATAAAGGTACAAAATATCAGATATCAAGGATCTCTTCATAACCAGCCTCAGATTTTTAAAAATAAGGATCAATATATAGTTTGATAGGGGACTCTCGAAATCTAAAGGTTACAGTGTATGCCTCTCGTTCAATAGGTCCCATGTTCGAAACCTGACAGTGACGGAAAATTTTCTTCTCTAAAATGTTCTCCTTTCACCTCCTTTCCTGGCTCTCTAACAATGGTCTGTCATCTGCTTTCATCTCCACTTTCTGCCCCCCCCCCCCTCTCACCGTTGCCCCCTCCTTTAGGCTATTGACTCTTTCTACAGCTTCTCTAGTGCTACTCCTTGGCTCCTTCTTACTGCTGTCTTTCAGCCACAATCCTGATTTTATGGCAGATAAGATCTAACACCTAGTGTTCTCAGATAAGAGCGAAAAATCTCGGAGGTCCCGTGTCCAAGTTGTACATTTTAAAAATCCATACGTGGTCCTGAAATCGATAAGGGTAGGCTTCAGCCGTCACCCATGCAAAGTTCAAAAATCCTAAACTGAAAATGTTTAATGTGTCCAGCTGTAAAACACTAACCAAAACAAACTAATAGTTTGATAGATCATGACAAGGCTTCTCTCAGCATAAACTCATTTGATTTTTATATTGCCTTCAGGATATCCCACGGTATCTCTATAATCAGTTAAACCACACTTAAACTCTTCATTGAAAACTTACTTGAAGTCCATTTTTTGTCATAATTTGAGAAATTAAAAAAAGTTATCCAGCCAACAAATGTCATAACTACCTATTCTTAACTTCGACTGTACTACTCCTTATTCCAACTACTTCAACTAACTATTAAAAACCACAATAAAAAATTTAAGCCACCATCACAAAGAGTGATACTGCAACACTTACTGCTGCTAAAACGTTTTTTTCTTAAAAAGCACAGAGATACAAACAACAACAATTTAAACTCCAATTAAGGAAGGAGTTCCGCAGAGGGCCGGCCGACCAACAACACACAGAAGAGAGGATATTTTGAGCAGGGTATACCTTCCTAACCTTAACCCTAAGTCTTATATAGTTTGCTCAGTGGACCTTGTCAAAGTAAGTGCCGGCCCTCTGCAGAACTCCTCCCCCAAATGTAAAAATGTTGCCTAGCATATAGATGAGCCTACAGTATTAGATATAACAGTTTTCTGAACCATGGATTGACAAGCATAGGGCCTATAAAATAATACAACTAAGCCTACTGTTAAAAAGGTCTCAGTCAATGAAAGAGAAAGGAAGACTTATACAATATATTATTTCTAAACTAATTGAATCATTTTAAACCTTCAATTCTTCCTTAGGTTTAATATAGGCCTTTACCAACCCAACATTCCACTTGAGCAACAGCTGAATGGTTCCCAAAGAAAGGTACATTTGAAACTAATCACAAGAGAAACTAGCCTAGATTAATAATATAATGAATATCACGATATTATATATTATATATATCGCTTTAAATAGTCATGAGCGAGCCACTATAATGTTTATGTATGTATATATATATATGGCTCTTTTCGTCTATGCAGGCGGTCAATTATTAGTTTAGGATGGTCTCAAGGTTGTCTTTATGCAGTTTCTTTAATGGCTAATTCTTTCTATGTTTGAAGCGCAGATTCTGTAGCAGTGCTTGCCTGTCAGTGACGTAGATAGAAGCTCTGTATTTCTGCTATTTTCCTTTCGTCGTTGGCGCTTCTCAGCCTGGTTGTTTCTAAGGCTGCTCTCTAGCATTAGTTATTTCCTTTGTCATTTTCCTCCATCTTTTCCTGTCCTCAGCTATTTCTTCCCAGATGCTAACATATACTCCAAGCTTAGACAAGTTGTTTTTGCAGGTGTCTTTGTACCTCAATTTTGGTCTTCCTCTTGGTCTCTTTCCCTGGGCAAGTTCTCCATAGAGATCTTCGGAATCCGGTTAATGTCATCCATTCTTTTGACATGGCCCAGCCATCTCGATCAATCTTTTTAAACATAAGATAGTTGTCATGCTCTGGAGGTTTGCCCGTGTCGACACTTCTACATTTGTAACCTTGTCACGCCACGAAATGCCTAAGATCTTGCGGCAGCATCTGAGGAGGAAAATTTCGAGGCGCTTTTCTTTCATGTCTGCTGTCCATATGTTTCAGATCCATAAAGGAGTGTGCTGAGGACACATGCTTCGTATATCTTGATCTGTTTTGAAGGTTAATCTTTTGTTTTCCCATGCTCGTTTTGTCAGCCTTCCAAAAGTTGCTGCTGCTTTCCCTATCCTGATGTTGATCTCCTCACGATCAAGTTTATCTATGATGAATAACAAAACAAATGAATTTAACAGTTCAAAACAACACCCTGCCGCGACTCACCTGTTTTTCTTGTTTGTTTGGGGTTTTTTTGGGGGGGTGGTTAACGGAATCAGTAGAGCATGCAAAACAACTTATAGCATAATTATAATAACTACTATTATCTATAGTGCCATAACGTCGGTCGGTATTTCGCGCCCACTGCTTTCTAGAAAGTATAAGACCCTGCTAATGAAAAAAAGATAAGTTTTACCAGAAGTAAGAAAGGACGGGCAGCCGACTTGACTTTGGTATTATGACATCAGAAGATTTCCTTACCGTCTATTTCGCAAGGGTCAGCTTTGCCTACAACTGCAAACGTCACCGAGTGTTGCTTCCACTTCTCTACAATTGTACGCCATGGAGATTGTAAACAAAGTCTACCATATCCCCAGATTTTGTTTGATGTTTTTTCTGAGAGAGGGAAAAAACCGCGAAATCTAAAGGACAAACGTCACATTCGCGTCGTTTGTATTAACAACGTTCGATCTTACCCTTGCAAGAGAAAGAGAAAAATTTAATGTTATAGCAAAAGGATTCTTTTGCATAAACGGCCTAATCCGTTCAGATTTGTATTTTCTCTTTTTTTTTCATTAAAGGGCCTCTTCAACCAACGAGACTGAGGAGTTATTATTTTTTACTTTGGCCCACTTTACTCACTATGAAGAATAATTCGATAAGCTTTCATGAGCAGTATAGTCCATTAATGGTTACACTTTCTTAACTAGGCCTACAATGTTCTTTCCTTTTATAAATCATTTACTACATTCGACACACTAAAATAGATAGGTTAATTAAGCCCCCCCCCCCCAAAAAAAAAACAGCCCCGAATAATAATTTTAATTACAGGCCTCGAGCCGAGCACCGCTGTTCAATCTGGGCATATCCCAAAATAAAATGATTGCTTTCGTTGAAGATCACAATACATAGGCCTAATATAAACTGTTCATAGACTTTACTGTTCCTATATAAACTGTTCATAGACTTTACTGTTCCTATACCCTAAACATATTATATGGGCAACGCATAGACATACTAAATATAAAGATACCAAATACTTGTAAAACTGGTCCTTTGTATAATAATAAGAACCAAATGGATTTATGCCAACTGACGAATGAACACCTAGATATTGCAGAACCATGAAATCCATATTAATTATAGCTTTTTGGGGGTTGTCATTATAAAAATAATCGGGCATGTAGGCCAATATACAATATATATATGAATGATATATACATGTGTGTGTGGGGAGGGGGAGG
>NW_004798023.1:316897-317558 GCF_000002075.1 Aplysia californica | reverse complement strand
TCTCTCTCTCTCTCTCTCTCTTTCTTTCTCGCTCTCCCTCTCTCTCTCTCATTCTCTCTCGAGCTCCTCTTTCTTTCCCCTATCCTCTTCTCCTCTTCCTCATCCCTGCATGGGGCTCTCGTGGCCTAGAGATTAAGGTTTTTGCCTCTCATTCAATAGGTTCGTATCCTGTTAGCGAAGGACAATTTTCTTGTCTAAAAGTTTCTCCTGTCACATCCTTTCCTGCTCTCTAACAATGTTCTGTCACCTGTTTCGTCTGCACTTTTTACCCCGCCCCGCCCCCCACACCTCCTTTGCCCCCTCCACTGGGCTCCAACTCTTTCTGCAGCCTTATTGCTTCTCCTTCGTTCCTTCTTACTGTTGTCATTCAGCCACACCCTGATCTTATGCGGGTATAAGATCTACAACTAGCCTTCTTGGACAAGGGTGAAAAATCTCGGAGGTCTCGGATGCATATAAGCTGCGCAAGTTAAAGATCCCTTGGTGGTCCAACATCGATAAGAGTAGGCTTCGGCCGCCACCCGGGCAAAATTCACAACTTGCTACCAACTGAAAATGTTTGGTGTGTTCCGCGCGCTCATATGACTATATGCAGTAGCGAGCGCAGTGAAGCACTTACGAACAAACAAAAATCCCCCTCTGCCTCTACCTACCCCCCCCC
>NW_004798023.1:293177-316583 GCF_000002075.1 Aplysia californica | reverse complement strand
GCTGCGTCATCCTGCCTGTAAGGGCCATCAAAGCCTTAATAGGGTACAGCATGCGGGCAGACACACTGAGATACTCGATAAAATAACTTCCTCACATGGGAATGGGATGCCCGTATTCTGACTTTCTATCCACGACACCACGGACACCGATTCTCTACAACCGATAATAATAATATAATAACCGAAAGAGATGGGTGAAAGAGCTAACAATTGAACCGTATCGCGCAGAGCAAGTGCATAAATACACCCACACTAACTATCAGTAACACCTTCAAAGACTAAAAAACAACATGACTGTCTCGCCAGTGTAATTTAAAAAAAGGATTGTAACAAGGAGACGGCGAACACTCGTGTCGCTGAAATGTTGAAAAAGAGAGTGGACTTGGCGAATTATCATGTAGCTGGGCAGACGCCAGGGAGAGAGAGAGAGAGAGAGAGAGAGAGAGAGAGAGAGAGGGGGGGCAAAGGGGAAGGCGAGAGAGTGTTCAAGAGAGAGGTGTAGGAGGAGGGTATTGATCTATTAATAGTATAAGAATGGCTCATTACGCTATAGTAAATACATAATGCATAACTTTAATCTATAATTTTAAAAAATACGTCTTTTAAACAAGACGGCTACTTTCACTTGGCACCGTGATTAAATTCTGGCAACCAATGAAATAAAGAGATTATAATACCAGGCCTACTTGGCCAACTCTATAAGCCTTACATAACAGACTGGGTTGCCAGATTATTTTCAGGCTTCAAGTCATGTCTTTTACATGATGTTCTCGACAACTTTGAAGATCATACGTGGGCACCGCCAGTGCTAACAATGTTCAGATATTGGCATACTGCTGGTAACAGAAATAATAAAGCAGTAAAGAAAATTGACCCTCAAAATCCTGCCCAACTTGCCAACTGTCTCGAGACTTTAGACATCTTCTTGTCAATAAATAACTTAAGAAAAACTGCCGAATCCATATTCTTATTTTTTGATAGGAATCTAGATCTACCAAACTGGCAATTTTAGGACGTTGGCTCGAGCTCGAACGAAACGAACGAACGAAGGAAGCCACCAGCTCAACCAACTTACGGTTTACGCTAAGATTAAGTGCTAAAACTCGAAACGAAAGAAAGTGCGACACTGGTTTTTCTGTGAGTATGAGTCTAAAATTTGACTTTGCTTCCTTTGTTGGCAACAGCATTTTCTAGGTCCTGAATCATTGAGTGATACCCAGATACCCACCATGGCCCATGCCATCCATCATCATATTCATCATGGTCACTACAAGCACAAGAAATTAGTAAGCCAAGCATCACAAAAAGATGAGAGTTTATTAACCCTAGAAGCGCTCAGCGTTTCACCGGAAGTAACCCGCCAAAAATGCCCCGCCACCTCGGCCGATCAGTTGTAAACATGGGGGTTTGGCGGGGGGGAAACAGCTGAGATACCCGAAATGTATACACCTGCTACTGAAAAATGACCATTTACGGCTCAACGGATGATAAAAGCATATATTTTCTTTAAGCTGATAGAATGAGCAATTAAAAAATGATCAGCAATCAAATAAATACAAACAATGCCGAGAACGCGATAGACTCGACAATTAGTACATCAGCACGGCGAAACAAGTGAAACACATAGCGTGTAGTGTAGTGTAGTCGCTCAGCGGGACCGCGTCACTTTATCGATTGATATCTCGGCCAAGAGACGCTCTACAAGGTCAAGATAACTTGCAAAGTCATTGGTCACTATTTATAACTTTGGCCTGTAATTGACTACGTCATTTTCCATATAAGGAACACTGGAATTTTCCATTGAAAAGGGTCAGCGTCTATGCCTTTTTATAGGGCCTGCGCGCTTCCAGGTCAAAGTAGGTCAGCCCTATATATAGGGCGTGGGCGTGGGCGCTTCCCGGGTAGCCCGGCTCACGCCCTTTATATAGGGCCTGCGCGCTTCCAGGGTTAAAGTACATGATAAAATACAGCACACATGAAGCTACAGCGAGCACCTAACCTAAATCTAGACTAGCACGCCTCTGATTGGCCCAAATCTAGATCTAGATTCTAGATCTTGATGACATATTTCTGCCCTATTATTGTCGTCTTCCCGGGTTACCCTCGCTAGTAACTGTTGATTAGATCTAGAGTAGCAATGACCACGAAAATCCTTTTTTTGCCATAAAGTGTTTGCAAATAGGTGCATTTTGTAGCTTTATCTTCACAGAGCATGGAACTTTTTGAATTTTTGAAATCCATCAATAAACAAAAAAGTTACGGATTTTTTAATCAATTAATTTCTGGTACACTTTTATATAAATGAAAAAACGCTCTGTCTACGTACACGGTTACCGTATGCACTTGATCAGCCCCCCCTCCCCCCCGACTGTACCTTTTAAAAAAATGAAAGCAAGGGATTTTAGGTTCCTCTTCCCATTTTCCTTGCACGTGTTAAAACTTGGACTGTGGGGTGTTTTGTCAAATTTTATCATAATTTTTTTCCTCTCTATATTTTTATTAAATCTTTTATTGAATCATGTTTTATTTGTTTAATTTGTGTTTTTGAAACAGGTCACAATGGCTGAAAGCGGGGAAGAAGTGAACAAAGATGTTGAACTGAAAATAGAAAATGAAGAGGAGGAAATTGAGATGTTACAAGAACAAGAAGCTGAAAGCCTGTTAGAAATTGCTCCAGAGGAAGACGAATCCAATATCAAAGAAGTTTCTGAAGTACTTGATACTTCTGAGGATGTAAATAATGAAGCAGAAGAGGAAACTACGTTTGATCAAGGAAATGAAGATTTATTGGACGCCGAAGGAGCATATCTGAATGAGGATGGTGAAGGTGATGGAGGCGACACGATTGAAGGAAGAGATGATGATACTGGAAAAGATGTAGAGGAAGAGGATGAAGAAGAAGCTGAAGAGGAAGAGGAGGAAGAATTGGAGGAAGAAAAGACAGAGAAAAAAATTGTTGACCCAAATGTCATGCCACAAGTGAATGTGGCAGTTCTTGCGAGTAAGTATGACTTCTGATTGATCATTGAAACCATTTTTACTCTTTGTCTGTGAAATTTGTTTCAATTTGTCCTAACTATCTATTTAATTAGTATGAAATATATATAATTAAAACTTCCTCTTTCTGTTTGTGAACTAGTCGAGTACTGGATTTTTTTTTGCTGTTTCAATGTCTCAATGTATGCACATGAAAAAAAAATGTTTGTGCATTTAGTTCTCTGCTGCTAATGGAGGCCTGACTTGTAGAAAAAAATGTTTGTGTGTGTTCTGCTCTTTTAAAGTGGAAGAAAATGTATGTCATTATTGTTTTCCCTAGTTCACCGGAATTCTTTTAATTTTCCAAAGAGCCCAGGTTTTGAGGGTAATATTTTCTAGACACAAAACTCAAAAGTTTCACACACACACATTAGGAGGTATGATTTTAAAGTGTGATATCTTCTTTCCTTTGCTGTCCAGAGCGAAAGTGGCAAGTGAAAGTATATCCTTTGAAGCCTGCAGACTTCACAAGTGGATTAATCGCCAGAGTCTTCAAGAGTGCAAGAGAAAGTCTGTTGTATCTCATGACAGGAGAGTTTTCAAGAGGGTAATGATGAAAGAATAAGTAGAAACTGCATTTAGTAAACCTCACTAGACCCAATCTCCATTGACTCAACCATTGTTAGCTAGAACAAGTTTTATGGTTCGAACTGTCTTTTCGTTATTTTTAGGGTCCGCACCAGTTTGCTGGAAAAGAATAGTTTGAAAACTTTTAGGTAGCTCAAATATTTTATCTTCAAATGCTTTTTTCCTGCCTCACTTTTGTACTACTGCAAGTATATGTTAATATGTGCCCATGGGTGGTTTAAAAATACTGCTGGTAGGTCATACTTTTTCCTCCCGTCAGTTTTTTCTGTCTTCGTTCTTGCTTTATCCTAACACTGATTGACCATCATTGTGTCAATGTACTTTATTATATTCAAACTCGGACTATACGTGCCCTGACCAATCTCTTTGCTTGGTCATACCTTTCTATTTCTCTGTTTCTGTACTCTATAGGAGATAAGGTGTGGGTAGTTGACGGGTGCTCTGGTGTGGTTTGCTCCTTCTTTCCTATCAAACACCTGTCGTCCTGATCTCTCCTTCTTTTTTGTGTTTGTTACTCTCTTGCAACACCTAATCTTCGGCACTTGTAAGTATGGCCTTATTGTGTTGCAAGTGCCGTAAAACACTTACTAAAACTAAAAGGAGGTAAGGTTTTTTTTAGAAGTACAGGCAAAATTGTCCAAGATCAACACTCATTGTGGAGAAGAAAAGTGGATGACTATTGGAGGTGAATGTCTTGGAACAGTGTCACTATAATGGAGATAAAAATGCAGGGGGGGGGGGGTGGCTGTCTGTACAGGTGATTGTCTTAGGCAGGTTCATCTAGTTTCTACTGTACTCTGTACACTCTGCAAAGGTAGAACTGCTGAACAGGTCAATGTTTTAACACAAGGCAGATCAATTGCTGTGCTGAATACAGGCATGAGAGAAAATGTAGATCTATACCTGCCAAATGAATTTTGTTGTCATAAATGCAGTTTTATGGAAAAGAGGTTGCAATTTAAAACACATTACCATGGTGATTCATGTTAGGTAATAAAAATTGTTGTGCAAATCATTTTGATCATGGAAAACTGAAGCTTGCACTTTTGTTTATGTAAGTTGTGTTATTTTTCTATAGAACATGTCTGTGTGATTATAGTTGTTCAAGAAAAGGCGATATATATTACTTTTTTGTCATTTTTGTCTCCACAGAAAAGGAGAAATGTATATCCAGTCTGTGACTGAGAGCATACGAGTTGTACGCAGTCTGATGACCTTGGATTCACACTTTCAAGAAATCAATATTGAAGTTATCAGAAAAAATGCAGAAGGTGTCATTCAAGAAAAAGGTATTCATTCGTATTCTCTTTTTTTTTTGAGTCGCAGTATGCTTGACCATTGTTCAGTAGTTATGGCCTTTCATTTTGAAGGATGTGGCAGGTTTATACATATTTTTCATACTGTCGGGCTTTTGATGTATTGTCACTTTGACTTTCCATTAAATGTTGTATGGAAATTGCTTAGGCTTCCCTTTAAAGATATATGTGGAGTTCACAACTGGAAGAAGCAGATTTTTTTCTTCTTTTTAAAAAAACAAGTTGATGTGTACTAGAAAATTTCTTACCTGCTCACGACTTGTGATGTCCTGTGAAATCATCAAATATGAATAATTCTTTTTGGGCCTAACTTTCAATACTTATGAGCATTTTTATTTCTTCTTGTCTCGTCCTCCCCATATGTTGTCAGCGTACATGAGGTTTGATACCAAGATGGTGCGGATGCTGTTTGTTGCCATGACAGCTGGTCCTCTAAAAAATCAGGGTCATTTATTTGGTAAGATTTCACATGTTGTGTTTGTATTTTTGACTGTTGGAAAAATTTGTTGTTAATAAGGCTTTATCCTGGCCTTTTCAGTACATTTTGTTTGTAGTGTACCTGCAGGAAATACATTACGTATTTCTTATTAACGAGCTGTGAAGTATATTTCAAGGTGGGGTAGCTAGGTGTGTATTACCTTAACATTTAAAGTTACACACGTAACAACCTGTCTTTATTCAGCCAGACAGGCCTGATTCCCCCTCCCTTAAATACATCTACTTTTTGCAGGGATGTCTCATTGTATTCAGGTTAAAAGTATGCTATTTCTTCTTTTAACCAAATGATTTTTAGATATTTTAAAAAACAACTTGAACCAAAATCAGTGTTGCAGAAAATCATTACCCTCTAACAAATTATTTTACTGTTGTTTCTTTAAATCTATTGAAGTCTATTAAAGCTAACATTGTTTAAGAAATTCAGAAATTTATACACTGTATTTGAGTATTTTTGGAATGTTTTGTTTGTTCTTGCCTAACAGTTCTTCTTTCAGATTTCATGATGTTGGTGCCTTTGGGACAGACAGGACTTGACGAAAATTATTTGGATCTTTTCCCATCCCCCACTGTTTCTGATCTCTTTTATAAAATAACCCCCGCTTTGCTCACTTCCGAAGGAAAATTTGATTTAAGCCGGTTTATCTAAGTCCAAAAAGTGTAGAAGGAAGATATATTTTGTCAATACTGAGATCGCTTTGAGTCTGTTAAATGAATAACATTTTCTAAACAGGGGTAGGGATACTTGAGTACTATATAGGGGATTCTAATAAACACTTTATGCTGCTGAAAGGCAGCTAAATCATTCATCTCAAAAAGGATGTTGTCATTCACTATAGGTCCTGGAATTTTATACGCACTAGAGCACATTTTTAGATTGTTAAAACGTCCCTTAGATGGATTCTGGTAGAATGTCCCATTGACAGATTCTGCTTGTAGAACATCCCACCAGCGGAGTGTGGCAGAACGTCCAATTGACGGATTCTGCTAGCAGAACAACATTCCATTTACGGACTTCAGCAGAACATCCCACTGATGGATTCTGCTGGCAGTTACTGACAAATTTCAGCTGAGCATCTCGTTGATGAAGTCTAGCTGAACGCCCCATTGATGGATTCTGCTGTCAGAACAACATTCCTAGGACAGATTACGGAACCTCCCACTGACAAATTCTGCTGGCAGAACATACCACAGACGGATTCTGCTGGCAGAATATTCTAATGATGGAGTCTGGCAGAACATCCCGTTGATTGATTCTGGCAGAACATCTCGCTGACAGATTTCGGCAAAACATCTCGTTGTTGGAGTCTGGCAGAACGTCCCATTGATGGACAGTGCTGGCAGAACGTCCCATTGATGGATAGTGCTGGCAGAACGTGACTTTGGCGGGTTCTGGCAGAGCGTCCTGTTGACCAATTCTGACAGAACAGAAGTGCAGTATTGGTTGTTACCAACTTTGGCCGAGGGTGCAAACTTTGGATTGTAGGTTGGGAACTAAAAGAGTCTCGAGCTCAAGGTCTGTGGAGCTGTACTTGTTGGTCTGGGGTGGAGGCATCAGCTACGTTGTTTTTTTTGGATGGAGAGGAGAGGCAGAGTCTTCAAATGATGCTGGTGATGCTTCCCCTTTACTTTTAATAACCCTCAGCTGATCATTTCATCCTTTTGTTTTCAGCTTCAGGGTGGTTTTTCATGAAACAATGATCACGAGAGGTGCTTAGTGAGTCCAACACGGTAATGTCTAAGCATGTATGTTTGCAGCACAGCGACATTGCACACTTTAATTTTCTCCTGACACTCCTACAGCCAGCTGCTCCTTTTTCTGTACACAAAGACCTATCCATGAAGCTCACACAGTAGACAGGCGCTAAAGTCAAATGAAATAAAGCACAGGTTTCTTACGGTCGTTTTTTCCGAATGTAAAAGTTTGGGATAAGAGAATTTGATCGATCAAAGCTGGTTCATTTAGTGAACAGCGGTTCAAAGAACAAATGATCAGACACCGAGTGGATAGACGACTGGCCCTGCAGTAGTCTTTGTCTCATTGGACTGCTTTCTGTTGAGGACAGTCGTCAAAACTCATGAAAGTTTAGAAAGCAGTGAAGAGATATATGGCTTGATTTCACTAAAATATGTCATGCTGTTGGACAGTGAGAGAAAACTGAGCAAACTTTTCACTCATCCTCTGCAGACGGGTGGAACATCTTAGCTGGCCATGCACCCTCTATAACCCTCTGACAAAGAGGGTTGTGAGAGTAGTCCAGATTTTCCTCCCACATAGCAGCTTCGAAGTGTTGTGGTGGCGTGTGGACTTAAATTGTTTTTTTAACATGGCAGAATTGAATCACATGTGAACCAGCCATCTTGCAAAATGTGTGCGAGATGGCTTGAATGCCCTATTGGTTATGTTTTATACAATAATTTTTCATCTCAGGCTCTTGGACCTCATTTTGGCCTGAAGCTATGTGCTTCCCTGACCAAGGCTAATTGTGGTTTTTGGATGTCCAGAGAATTTGACTCTATCTCCCATACAGGCAGGAAGAGGGAAAGAGTGATTGGCTCAGTTTTCGTGAAAAACCTGCCACCTGGCACCACCAAGAATATGTTGAGGGTCATGTTTCCATTTGCTCAAGAAATCAATTACAATCCCGAGAAGTACACAGATGGGTAAGTTAATTTTTGCCTTACAGTGCTGTATGACATCTGCTGATATACGTTTCTGAGGCCTTGAAAGCCACGTTTTTCGTGCAGGCTTTAGTTTGTTGTTCAAGAATCCAAAGAGCTTTCTTGTGTGAAGCAGTCTTGTCTTATGAAATAACACTTCGTGTATAACGTTGGCAGGAAAGAGAAGCTGTTCATGTAGAGGACGTTTTGAACTGTCTTAACTCATTTTATCCAGGTTACGAAATTCCTCGTTACCAAGACCACTGTGGGCTGTGATATATCTGGCAACAATAACTCCGCGCATACTGTCCAGTCGATGCTTTCATCTTTAAAGTACAAAACTGCGGTGTTGCGTAGCCAGGCCAATGTTCTATCTTTCACTTCCTTGGTGCATAAAGCCGTCCATGTACAGTCCCAAGACAATGATGGTGTCTCGAAACCTTATTTGCTCTAGTGGAAGGTGGCAGTCCCTAAGTGAAGTACCTGGTTTTCAGTGGTAGTCCTGAGATAAAAAGAGTTAAGACATCTTGTTCCTTCAGCTGAAGAAATGGATAGATGTTGCAACATTTTAAATAAAAGTTTGGCTGTCAGGTGCATTTGCAGATGTGGCAGACCAACTGGAGAGAAAAGGCCTGTGGTATAATATTTGCCCATGATGTCCGTTGTTCTTCTTAAAATATATTTTGAATGTGTGTTTGGGAAAAGTGTTATCATAATGCAAAGATGTCAATTGCCCTCCGTGTCAACTGTGTATGATTTGGTCTTGGTCTTCATTACCACAAAAGCTGTTGCTGTACCCTTTACCTAACAGAATCACTCAATTTGTGTATACATGAAGAGTGTTTTCTCTCAAAAAAGTCGTTGTTGCTGATCATACATATTAAAGTTTTATGAAAGAATAAGAGGGTGAAATACATCCTAGTGAAGGATGTCGCTTTGTGTTGCTGTTGTATGTATGACAAGTCAAAACGACACTTTCAGCAGAAAGCTCACAGATAGTGATGAATTGTTGGAGAATGCATCTTGTCCTGAGAAAGTCTCTGAATGTGCACAATCGACAGCTGATCAAGATTTCTCTCTCTTGACACTTTGTTGATTGTCCTTTCTTCTCTGCCGTTGATTCTAGAAATGTAAAGCTATTTGAAATTTTTTGTTTTCTTTCTGGAATAAGCACACAAAAAAGACTTTTGGAATGTTAAAAATTTTGATAAATTTTGTTCATTGAAGAATGAATGGACCCCTTCCCCTGGTGTAAAATGTATGCAGAATTTGAAAGTGAAATTCTTTAGAGGGAGCAGTTCTCATTAAAAAAATTATATTGTCAAATTTCTGTAAGTTTTTTAAAAGTTTTTACTGTACATGTATTTGTAAAGTTATGTCCTTGTATTTGCCAGAGAACAGTTGCTGCATATTTTTAAAAAGGATATATGTGAGGCATCATGGTGAAATCAGGCGCTTGTCAAAATAGTAAAATTAATTAAAGAAAATGGCATATTCCCACCAGTTTGGCAATTTTTATGAAATTTTTGTTTTTTGGCTCAAACCCTTTCAAAAACATATTTAAGTTTAGATTTTACTGAAAATCGTTGATTAAAAGCACAAAAATTGTAAAATTTCACTTTCATTGAACTCTCAAGCTATGGAAGTCACCAAGCTTTGGCGGCCATTTTCTCGCTAATTTTAACTCTGAAACCAACCGACCCGGCCTCCATCGATCGCAAATACCTCGGCTTCTGTTCAAAATAGATGGGCAATTTTTTCTTCGAAACCAAGGATCAAAAATAATCTTTCAGTTGATACCAATAACTCTGCATGTCCAAAAATTGACCTGTGCTTGATTCCACAGCGTCGCGACTCATATATATATATATATATATATATAATGGTTAAGATAGGTGTACATTTAGATGTGATCAGCTTTACGCTTATCCCAGCTTTCAGTATTTTCCATTATTTTATATCATATGGGTGTGTCAATGGTAGATCCACGTCCTTTACTCTTGAGTTTTTATTTTTGTCTTTTATCTTGTTTTTTTGCAAAGCAGTGAATGGTTATATGATCATTACATGCTTCTCTTAATCCAAATCAAAGGTTTTACATATTAATACCAAATGTTGAGTTTGTCATTATGGAATTTCCTGTCTACTACTGTTTTGATTGATGATGTATGTGTGTTTATTGTGTGTTCTCTGTGTTTCAACCTCAATGTGCTGTTTGTTCACCCAGCACTGCCCGTCTGGTCCTGAAGACACGCAGCACAGTCATCCCATGCTTGAAGGCTTTTGCAAAAGTGGAGCTTGGAGGAAACATCCTTGAACTTCACCCCCTTGAAAGTATGTTATTAAAGACTGAGAAAGATAGTAAGCTGAGCTTAGAGTTGTCATAACTGTAATTAATTAAAAGGGTTGTTGCAATTTTTGTTGAGATGAAACCAAGCTGGAACTAAAAGGCTGTGTGTAATTTGTTTAAAACATTATTGCTCAGACTACTTTATTGTGGATAATTTCTCTCAACGAAGTTCATTGTTTATTTATATGCAATTACTTTACTGCTTGTAGACTGTACCCATTGCTTTCTCTGTTGATGATGTTAGGAGAGTTTCGGTATTTAGGCTTGTGTGCTGCTGTGAGTTTTATTGGGCCTGGTTTCAGAAAGGTGATGTTTGAAATAGGGAATGCGGAGTTATTTGTTATTGTCTTTTTTATTGAAAAGCTGTACGAATATTTCCTTATGATACGTATATTTTTAGTCCTATATGGAGGCATGCGTTATTGGAAAAGCCTATGATTTTTAGTACGGTTGATATAGCTGATGCAGTAGTGTAAATCATTTAGGGGGGGGGGGGGCTACACCTGGAGGCTCTCTCGCTTATTACTGGACCGAATTTTACCAAATTTCACACATATAACAAGCATAGTAAGGAGTCTTAAAATCCGCAATCGAATTTGAGAAAAAAGTTTAGTTTCCATGGATACGCCGCCATATTGGATTTTATTGACATGTCTTACGTAATGAATACTGCACTTATCGCTCATGGAAATTGATTGTTTTTTTGCATGTGTGTTTACAAACATTAGATCTAAAAATTTGTCTGTTGTTTTTTTCCTAAACAAATTAGAAAATTTTTAATGAATTTTTTCCTGAGGTAGCATTCAAGTTTGCGAAAAATCCGTGAAAATCCACACTCCAGACACCACCAACAAAAATCTATTCCATATATCAAAAATTCAACAGACAAATTTTTAGTATTACCTCTTTTCTTCATTCTGTGAAAATTTCATGAAGATTGGATGAAAAATGGTGGAGTTATTCAAAAAAGTATAGAGAAAAGTCGCATTTTGAGAAAACGGCCGATAAAGAAAAATAAAATACTGACTTTATGAGGAAATGGCGGTTACAAACATGCCCGGTATGGGAAAAAATACGGTTTTTGGGGGTTCTTATGCCATGAAATAGTTGTAGGAAAGGCTGAGGAAGCTAAAAATGCCTACAACTGAAATTCCATGATTTTGAGCCGAATTTTGATTTTGGGGGTGTAGCCCCCCCCCCCCCACCCCATTAATAACACTGTTCAAACTGCTCTAACGGCCACCTGTCTTCGACAGTCTCCAGTACAAATGGCTACTTTCCATTTTCCCATTTGTGGTTTTAAAAAAAAGGATTTAATGACTGTCCAAGACGACCACCTGTCTAAAACAACCGCTTTTATTCTCGGCAATAAGTGGTTGTCTTTTACAATTTTGAATGTTTTTTGTTTTTGAGGAT
The DNA here is from genome assembly GCF_000002075.1 of Aplysia californica. Taxonomy (NCBI): domain Eukaryota; kingdom Metazoa; phylum Mollusca; class Gastropoda; order Aplysiida; family Aplysiidae; genus Aplysia; species Aplysia californica. Next base: position 304,721 of record NW_004798023.1, on the reverse strand, counting down.
TTTAATGATTGGGTATAATGTGTTGTTTGTTGTGTCAACCAGAAAAGAAACCACCAGCAGCAAAGGATGAATCAGGGTCCAGGCGCAGGTCTTCATCTCAAACAGTGGAAAAAGAGGGAGCCAAGACAGAAGGATCGGGAAGCAAGTCTCATGCAGACAGCAAGTCCTCAGAAGACGGAAAGAGGGAGCCCTCTAAGAGCAAGGAGCAAGTCTCATCCAAATCTGGGGATAAAAAGGAAGAAAAAGACAGCCCAAAAAAGAGAGAATCATCCTCAGCTTCTTCAAAGAAAGTAAGTTGATTGGTGGGTGGAGGAGGGGTTCTAGTGTTTTCGCCAGGCATTTGTTTCGTATCACAGATGCAGCCACGAGTTGAAATTTCAATTGTTGTGTATAAGAAGTTTTTTTACTCTTTATTTCCCTATTCTTTTGGTCTGTTACCTCCCCTGGGTCTGAAACGTGAGCAAAGAATGATAACGGAAAATGATTAGAAATTATGCAAAAAATGATCAAATTTCGCTCAATTATGCAGGATGCATAAAACCTATGGGGGCAGTTTTAAAAAAGGAAAGATGATTTCATGGGAGATTAAATTACTGTCTGTGCAAGAATATTTTATGTAAAATGGAGGGGGGTGGGAGGGTGTCTTCTGTATCACTCTTTGCTTACTGTGAAGCTTCTTATTTGGTATAATTATTTCATAATTTCATATGCATGAAGTAAAGTTTAATGTGTTGACGGTTTTTACTACTGTTTGTTCAGTAGCCCTGCCATGTATGTGTTCTTTTATAAGATGCTTGGAGAGCACCACTGGGAGGTCCAACTTCTTTCTTTACCATTCCTCTGCGGTTTCTGTCTGTCTTGCTTTTTCTCATCTCTAAACGGCTGTCATTGTGTCTACATACAGCCCTTTACTCTACTCTTACAAATTAATAAGACTTCTTACCCACGTTTCAGGAGGGAGATTCAAAGTCACCGCAAGCTAAGGGGAAAGAGAGAAGTGCAAGCTCCCAACAGAGGCGGCCTGGTTTTGGGAATGTGAGTATGCTTATTGTGTGTTTAGCCTGTTTCCAGTTTCGGGAAAAGAGAAAGAGATTCCACTATTTGATCCTGCTTTTCTTTCTCTCTTTGGTTTGTGTCAGTCTGGCCTACTATTTCCTTGCACTTACTGGCAGTTCTTGTGTCGGTATACTTCCCTTTTCTCAGCATGTGGGGTGAAAGGTTTGAGGTACAAAAAACCCTTGTGCCAGTAGGATTGTTCACATTATCTTGGATAATATTATCCAATATATGAAAAGCAGTTGCTGCTGTCTTTGCCCATGAGCTTGTCACTCATGAACTGATTCCTTTTTTAGGATCGACCGTCTACGCTGTAAAAAAAGGGGGGAATTTTAAGCTACAGGTGTAAGAACCCACTTCACATTCAGTTACAAGGCTTCTTAAGCACGAGAGCTGTATCAAGGGTTCGAGTATGTCTACAAACATTCACTCGGTGACTAGCTTCCTTTGTGACATGAGTACAAAATGTTTTTGTTCGGCTTGACTCATGTAGCTCATTCTCCCTTTTTCATAGAAAACATAATAATAATAATACGCTTGTCGTGGTGTATGAGATTAACTCTTTCCTGCCTGTTCTTATTCTTCGCCAGCAGTAGCAGCCCATGAATTTAATTGTCCCCGTCGTTTTATGCAAAAAAAATTCTGAAATGATGCAACTGAGCCCAAAAATATGAAATTATGCGATTCTGTTAATTTTAACAAAGAATGATAAAGGAAAATAATAAGAAATTCTCCCCCAAAAATGTTCAAATTTGGCTAAATTATGCAGGGTGCTGAAAACCACAGGGAGAGCTTTAATTTACTATCTTCAGAGCAACCCTTTGCTGTTCATATTCTTTTGTGGGTTGTGGAAGTAAAAGTGACTTCTGCCTGCAAATGACAGCTCTGACACACTTTTCTCTCTTGAAATGAAACAAGGCTACTTACAGCCTAATGTCAGGGATCTATTTTTACCATAAAAAGCTCACCGTTGAGAAAATCCTGTGAGAGAAACGTGATGATTCTGGCCAGTTTTGTTCAGAGCGTTGTTCTTTTTACTGACCAGGTTGAACAAGAAAGGGTTAAAATGTATTATGTCACAGGCTGGCTCTTGTCTCACCCATTAAACTTGCCATGAGAGTTGAAACAAGGTTAATGTCTAGAAAATGTAATAATTCTGTTTATGTGAATTTTATTTTGTCAGTGCAGCCAATTTGACATATATGTATTGGATTTCACCATTTGTTTTGTCGTCGGCGTTCTGTCGTAAACTCGTCGACTCCAATTTTGAAATTATACAGAAGCAAAAAACTGTCTAGCATTGATGTTATCACTCGGACAATCATAAATCTGTCAATGTGTTTTGATGAGCCTGAGATAACATCCTGGCAAGAAGTATGTGTTTGACCTGAGTACATTGGCAAGGTTAAAACAAAGCAATGACTGGATTTAGGTTGCTCCACTTTAATCTTTAGAGGCACATGTTTAACATTATCTTGGTCTTTTTATGATGTTGCGATTTGCCAGTTAATGAGCTCATATTCCTTTAATTTGGGTAAAAATTTATTTGTCCCGCAACCCATCGAGTAAAATAGATAAAGTAAATGACCAGGTAGAGGAAGACTGCAAGGTTCTCAAACCTGAGTCGCTCAACTGGTGTGCTGTTGTAACCTCGCTATATCGCGTTATCGGGGTTCAATGGATCACTCATGTCATCGTGATGGGTAGTGAGGTTTGCATAAAGTTTAAAGTAATGTGTATCAAAGTTCGGGATTCTTTTAGGGGAGAAAAAAAGAAAAATGATTTTCACCAAAGTTCAAGTTAACTGGGTTCCATCAGAGCACCCATGCTGTGTGTTTGGCAGAAACGGGTGGAATAAAAGTTCAGTTGAAATTTACTTGTTTTGTCGTTACAGCTGAAGAACCGCACAGGACCCTATAAAAAATTCCCTCCCACTCGAGATACATTCAGGAGAAGCAAAGATACAGGAGGACCGAAGAGTTTTGGGGATAACAGATCTGGTTTTAGGAAGCCAGGCTTGGCTGGAAATCGATTTGGCAACAGAACAGGTGGACCCCAGAGGTCGCAGAATTTTGCTGGTGGGAGCCGCAGTCTAGGGTCTGGAATGCGCAGTGGGAGGGGAAGCAGAGGGACCAACGACAGGAGATTGAGTGGCAGTCTAAACGTCGGCGCAGGTTAGTCTCTGTGATTCTGTGTCTCTTTCTCTCTTTGTTTCTCTGATTTTGTTTGTCTGTCTGTCTGTCTGTCTGTCTGTCTCTCTCTCTCTCTCTCTCTCTCTCTCTCTCTCTCTCTCTCTCTCTCTCTTTCTGTTTTTCTGATTTTGTCTCTCTCTCTCTCTGTCTCACACAAGCAGCACACACACACACACACTCTGCCGGCATTAATGCAGATTAGTTACACCTTTTTCCCTTTCCCCCAAGCCCTCTCTCCCTCCCTATCCGGTATCTATCCGGTCAGTCAGTTTCTCAGTCATTTTTTCACCAAATATTTTCCCGTTTCCCAGAGCTTGCTGCCAAAGCGGAGGCCACAAAGGACATGATGATTCTGCAGAGCCAACTGAACATGGCCATCAAGAGTCAGCTGGCCATGCTGAACCAGACCCAGATGGCCGTGGAGCAGGCTAAGAGAGGAGCCAGCAGCGTGGGGCTGGGGGGTGGCCTCAGCATGGCCGGCTCTTCAGGTACGTGTTTGTGACGAGAGCTAAGAGTTCAAAGTTCGAATAAATGTGTGTGTGTGTGACTGGAGAAAGGTCCCAGTTGTGAGAAATTTCGGATATTAAAATAAGAGCATATTGTGGTAGCAAATTCTATGCTGAACACGCTGGTTTTTTTAATTTTTCATATATCTTGAGTAGTTTTAAAGATGTGCCACATTTTGTAATGTTTGGTGAAAAAGTCAGTTTCTAGAGCATTTTTAACCTTTGGTGAAGTACATGTTGCAAAAATGTTTAATGAAAAACGTATAAACTTAAAATATTATAAAATCTTTTCAATTTGTCTTTGAGAAATGGTTAAACGTGTGTTTCGTGTGGAACTAAATTTTGTACCAATGATTTAATGGCCTTTTCACCTCATTGCTGAAAATAGATTTGCCGACAAGTGGGACCTTTCTCCAGGCACCAACACATATTGATTCTCGTTCCCTATCTGGTGCTGTAAGGTACTCTCCTTCTCAAGACTCCCGATTCTTTCTGACCTCATGCTGTTTTGTGGGGGGGTTTTTATCACCATTTACATTCTGCTGGTGATGCAAAGACAAGTTTTTTCTCTAATTTCTCGTCTATGAAAAATTGAAGTGGGTAGCACGTAGGTTTATATTTTCGTATTTTGAATAATAAAAATTCTAAGCCAGTAAGCATTTTTTAAAATACCTGTAGAGTTTAAACACATCTCGAAATCATACAATAATGCTTGTCAAATTCTTAAAGAAAGCCATAACAGAGATAAAACTACCCCAAAAATGTACACCTGCAACAAACAGTTTTTGAAATTTTCTTCTGTGTTACTCTCTCGCATGTGGACAGTGTCATTATAACTCTTTGTTTGGGTTTTTTTTTTTTTGGGGGGGGGGGGGGGGTGGAAAGTGGTAATCTGTACAGGTGGTTTTCGGGGACAGGTGTGGGTTGAAGCAGGTTTGACTCTACGTCCATGTATGGGGCGACACCCACCTTGGATCAGCCATAGGTTTATAAACAAGAAGTATGTGGGTGGAGGGCACCACCTGAAGGTTCTGCTGCTTTACTGTGCCTTTGTAACTAATGTCCCCCCCCCCCCCCCCCCCCCCCCCCAACCAAAATGAACATTTTTAGTCGTGAGTGGTTGTCTTTTTTTCTCCTCCTCTCTCCCCCCCCCCCCCACCACCACCACCACCAAAAAAGGTGTGGATATGGTTTGAGGGCACCGCTGGTAGGTTCTACCACCTCTTTTTTTTCTCTCTATTATTTATGTCTGTCTTACTTTTTCCCATCCCTGAATGACCATTATTAGGTTGTTTGCTTCTCTTTTATTTTAAAAAAATAGTTAAAGTAAATGAAAAATGATCTTTGATGGCAGGTGTTTTGGGCGGAAGCAGCTATGGGATGTCCCAGCTAGCTGAACAGAGCAGAAGAGACCCAGTTGGCGACAGAGGCTATGGCGCTCGCAGCAGGTCGCGGGACAGAGGGGCCAACATGGATGATTCTGGTTCGTATTTGTTTTGAGGGTATTGGTTTTTTTTAGAAATACCCTCAAAGGTTGCGGTTTCTGCTAATAGTGCTTGTATTTAAATGAGTGTGCATGCATATTTGTCATTCGGGCTCAAAGAGAGGTCAGTCTTCTTAAGATTTTCATGTTATGGTTGATGTCTTCAGTTGTAACAAGTATACGTTTTCATATGTTCAAAGCATCTGAATTTCAAAAATGTTTCGGTTTTTTTTGGAAAATGTGTTCCTGTCCTGAGAATTACTTACAATACAGTGGAATCCGCTTCAACGGAATGTGCAGGACCATCAGATTTTCTTCAGTTTAGCCGGGATATTGGTTTACAAAAGTTACTCAAAAAGAACAACAAAAATCTTTTATTCTATTTTCCTTTGATTTACAGCTGTTTTCGGATTCACACTGTTTGATTGAAGCTGCCTCTACCAGTTCTTGCAATTGCTTGAAAATCGGGCTTCTAATTTGTGTTCTTCTTCACAGCAAATTGGGCTTTTGGCAAGAGGAGTGCAGCCCAGGCTGATCTGGGTGACGACTACGGTGACGCTGGCTACGTGAGGAAGCGCAGCTCAGGGATGAGGAATCGCGGAGGAGGAGGAGGCCGCTACGGGCAGCAGAATCGTGGTATGGGACAACAGAGTCGGGCTTTGGGACAACAGGGCCGAGCCTTTGGAGGAGCAAACAGGAGTGGTTCGGAGGCCTACGACGAGGACTCCTACAGACACGATTCCTATGCTTTGCGAGAACAAGCTGAAGATCCCTACAGTTATGGTCCTACTGGCAGGTAAGCGTTGAGTTAGTTAGATTCAATAGAAATTGTCCAAGAAGGCCACCCATTGTCATGGAGCAAAGAGATTGTGACTGTCTAAGACAGGTGGAAGACTTGGACAGTGTCGTTATAATATTTTTAAAAATATGGGCCCTAAGTTTGTTTCACTTCCATGTGTGTTCCATCATGCCGTAGGTTGTTTACCCTGGTTTGTCAAGTTGTCATCATCGCTGCCTTTCTTGTCCTGGATCAGGGTATAGGCCACCAACAAATGCTTTCCATTTTTCCCTATCTTGGGATAGCTTCTTGAAAATTATTCCATGTGGTTTGCTGATTGCCTTTGTCATTTAAATATGCTATTGAATGAGTTGTTCTTTTCTCCAGAGAATCTTTTTTTTTAACTTCCCCTATAGTGAGAGCGCAATGTCAAATTACAGTGGAGTCCACTTAAACCGAACATGTTAAATCTGGAAATCTGCGGTTAACCAAAATAAAATAAAATGACCAGATTTTTTTCCCCCCGTTCTATTTGAGCAACCTCTCTAAACTGAAAACCCAACTAAACCGAAGAAAATCCAGTGGTCCCACAGCTTTTAATTTATTCAATCTCCACTGTATTTTACTTCTATTTCAGGGAGTTCTTTATGATTTTCTGACTCGTGTGTTCACTTTTCCCCAACTTGAGTTTCTTACTCCTTTTGGATTCACAAGAACATACAGGACATCCATGGTGTATTGCTCTATGTAACTAGTTTTTTACAGAATGTTTCAATAAATGCCAAAAATGTCCTCTGAATAAAGTGGTGGGAGAAGACACAAAAGTAAGCCCACAGTACCTTTATATTATAAAATTAACAGTGTCCACCAACTCCCGATTTTTTTTTTAGGACCCGCAGTCTGACTCTTCAATGGTTCTAGAACATCTGAAGAGTTTACCTATTTTTTTCTCTTACTTGATTAGAGCATATAACACCATCAATATGTCGGAAATGTTTTAAGATCTTATTTATTATATTATAGAAATTAATGTTTTTGTTATTATGTACCAACACAATTTCTCCTCTTTTTTTTTTTTTCCAGATCATTTGGCGGTGGGGCTTCTTTGGATAGCAGTGCGCGTTCTGGGAACTATGACAGTGAAGGTTATGGTGCCTACAGATACTAGTGGTACAGACTTGCATTTTTGGTTCTTTAGTAGGCCTGATTCACATTTCCGGACCACCTGAGTCATGCCTAAATAAAAATTGGGGGGACTCATGATGCTCATATTTTTGTTTTGTTTTGATGTTTATGGAAAGGCTCCTTATATATATTGATCTGTTTTGTTGCCTGCTGAATATTTTTTTATCCCCGGGGAGCTCCTTTTAAAGACTTTGATGGTGTTGTTTGTTTCCTGTATTCAGTTCAAAATTTTTGCCCTCCTGGGGGGGGGGGTTTACTACATGTTTTATGAAGCCATTCTTACATTGCCTTGTGTTCATTACATTGTATTATTGTGCAAGGCGCTTATTTTGTTCCCATGATGTTGTAAAAATGTTCAAATGAATAAAGTGACACTGATTTTATCAAAACAAAATACCAGAGGAATTATGTGGGTTATTTTTCAGTTGGAACCACTGTGCTCATTTAATTGGAATGTATTGGCTTTCTCAACCGTTTCCTCCGCAGCCCACCCCCAACCCCAGGCACACGCATATCCATAATTATATTATTAAACACACACACAGTGGGTGGTTGGCGGGTGCTCTGATGTGGTTTGCTCTTTCTTTCCTATCAAACTATCGTCTTTATCTCTCCCCCTTCTTTTTTATGTGTGTTAGTGTTACTCTCTTGGAACACCTCTAATCTTCGGCACTTCTATGACCTTATTGTTTTGCAAGTGCTGTAAAACTCTTTACTAAAACAAACTAAAGCACACACACACACACACACCTGGTTTTTATCAGAAAAAGTAAATAAATGTTTCTGTAATAATTTGTGTCAACCTGTCAACTTCTGGTAAAGTCCCACGAGCTGTCCATCTAAGAGTTGGTGTTATGCTGAATTGTTCATTTCATTTATGTGGATGGTTGGCGGGTGCTCTGGTGTGGTTTGCTTGTTCTTTCCTATGAAACATCTATCGTCCTTATCTCCCCTCCTTTTTTATGTTTGTTACTCTCTTGTAACACCTCTAATCTTCTGGCGCTCATATGACCTTATTATGCAGTTGCGAGCGCCGTAAAACCTCTACTAAAACAAAATCTAATCTTCTGGCGCTCATATGACCTTATGCAGTTGCGAGCGCCGTAAAACCTGTACTAAAACTAAAACTCATTTCTTTTATAATGATCTAGGAACACTATTTTTGTGGGTTGTTCCTTTCCTAACATCTTTTGTCCTTATCTCTCCTCCTCCTTTTTTGTATTTGTCACTCTCATGTAACTCTGACACCTCTAATCTTCCGCACTTAAATGGCCTATGTGATGTGTGTTGCAAGTGCTGTAAAACACTTACCGGTACCTAAACAAAAAAATACTTTTTTTCCCTTAAAATACAAAAAAGGCAAGTCATTGATGGTGCCTTTCTCCTGGGATGAAGATAGTGTATATCATTATATGAATACTGGGTACTAGTACTAGTTTCGACCATCCATTTTTTTTTTTTAATGTAAAAAGTTTGCCTATTATTAAACAATAATTATTACTATGAAATGTACTATCTTTTGAATTTATCGTTACCGAAAGAAAGAAACGATAAAATGGTTTTTTTAAATCTCCTCTTTCGTGCAATGAAACACAAATGCAAACCAACCGTGCAGCACTGTTTGTTTTTGTTTTTTTAATTTTGAGCAAAATTACGGTAGGCTACTTTACTCAAATAACCAAATTTGTTGAAACTATAAATTGAAACATCCATAATTTATGAATTTAATGAATTCTAAGTTCGGAGATCTCCAAACCACCAATATACATGTAATTTTGTTTAAAGTGCAAGAGTCAAGAGACAATTGAATGTTGAATTATTCTTTCTTAAGCATTCGTCAGGGTGAGCGACAATGCAAATTACATACAGCCAGTACAGCAGCTGCTGTGGTCAAAGAATCCTGTTTTCTTGGAGGCTGCTGGATGAAATCTGTGCCAGAAGTTTAGATGCATTTGCCTTTGTACACGAGCAGGTCATCAAGGCCCAGGTCTTGACCACTCGTGTGAGCCTCAAAGGTCAACTGTAAAGGAAACACATTGTGGGAATACTTCATAAATTTCCGTATATTTTGAATAACTGAGGTAATGTCAGGGAAATGTGGGAAACAGAAATTACATGGTTCCATTTCTTTACACTTTACGCAAGATTTATTTTAGCTTGATAGCATTTTAATTCCTATACAAAGGGAACAGACCTTGGAGATCTGTAACCAATGTTTCCACGTTACAAATAGAGGTACATGTAATTTCAGTGAGACTTGTAATTAAAAACATGACAGTGACACCTAGGGAAGGTGTTGGCGAGGTCGGACATGACTCTGACTCTTCAAATTCTTTCAAAATTTATGTTCGAGAAGTTGTCTTGTGGCGTCGGTGGCCTAGTGGTTACGCTCTCGGACTCTCAACCGTAAGGTCGTGGGTTCGAATCCCGTCAGGGGCCCGATGTTTTGTTCTTGGGAAAGGCACTTTGCACAAATTTTCCTCACTTCACCCAGGTGAGAATGGGTACCCAGCTATAGACAGCGAAAGATCTTGTCAGTTTGTTAGTGTTTGAGCGCTTAATCAGCTGCTTGCACTGTATGCTTCCTGGGAAACTGAGAATGTTTCGGAGTGTTCTATGGTCTGCTGGGGTAATAATATAGTGTAAAGCGCATAGAGCCTGCTGTTGAGCGGGGATATGCGCTATACAAATGCTATATATTTATTATTATTTATTATTGTCTTGAAAGACAGCATCGTATCCAGCAGTGGGGTATCTTAGGGTATAGCAAGCATAGCATACGTTTCACCCCCCCACCAGGCCACACCCTTTTTAACAACAGGTGTACTCCCAATATGAGTAGTAGGTGAGGACTCTCAAATTTTTTTATTTTTTTTAAAGTAATGCAAACAGAACAATGAAAAGAGTAGGTTCTCTCCTCTCCCCCCTAAATATACAAATACAAAGCAAAAAAGTAGGCCTACTCTATACATTCTGCTGAGAAAAAAAGGGGTAACCCTTTCAACTCTCTGCCAACACAGTCTGATGCGTTCCTAATTGAAATTGTATACACTGGTAGTGGTACATAGGTAGGAGAGTAGGGAGGTAGGTCTTCTTTTCAGTGAGATTTGAAACTAATTTAGTGTAATTGTAATACTGGGTGATCGGGTCAGTTTGCTAGCCAGATTGAGTGCGCAAAGCGGCTATCGTGGCACAAGCCGATCGCGCCCGACTCGTCGCCTCAAAAACAAACGTCCGCAATGGGCCACCCGGTAAAACTAGGTAACAATGTGGTCAAGCTGGCTGACTTGTCAGAGCCACGTTAACGCCAGAACCTGACAAAGCAAAGCCATACAAAATGTCTTACAGTGGGTGGTTGGCGGGTGTTCTTCTAGTGTTGTTCGCTCCTTCTTTCCTAACAATACAAACGTCTATCGTCCTGATCTCCCCTCCTTTACTTTTTTATGTTTGCTACTCTCTTGTTTGTTACTCTCTTGTAACACCTCTTATCTTCGGCACTTATATGACCTTATTGTGTTGCAAGTGCCGTAAAACTCTTACTGTGGGTGGTTGACGGGTGCTCTGGTGTGGTTTGCTCCTTCTTTCCTATCAAACATCTATCGTCCTGATCTCCCCTCCTTCTGTTTTGTGTTTGCTACTCTCTTGTAACTAATCTTCGGCACTTATAGTTATAGTATAAGTTATACGATCTTATTGTGTTGTAGGTGCCGTAAAACTCTTACTAAAACTAAACTAAAAATGTCGTACCTTAAACTCGTATCCTGACGGCAAGTTGACCATCAGCCTGTGGTGAAACCACTTGTTGTTGTCCTGGCCCTTAGTTGTGCTAACACTTTGGTATGAAAAGCGTGGCCCGGACACCATGATGTCTAGGTAGGAACCGGGACCCTTCTGGAACAATCTGTAGTCGATACAGATGCCTCCGTCTTTGAACACAGGAGAGTCTAACTGGATCACTGTGCCATTGGTGGACCCAGCATCTTTTGCTAGAAGGTAGTAGTCTGAAAATGAGAAGAGATTAGAGTTTTGTTTAATATGTTAAAATGTAGGTGTTTTATGCCTTCATCGACACGATTTAGTAGATCATATGATTTAGGAGGCGGCTTCCGACTGTGCCTGTCGGGGCCAATCTAGGCTGAGAAAAATACAATATCCTGGCAAAAAAGATCGAGATTCTCGATAAAAATGTTCATGTTCTATCCACTCGGGAATTGAACTCGGGTCTCCATCGCGCGACAGCGAAGTGCCTAACCACTACACCCCAGACGCCAGTTGAGTGTAGATATCCAGAAAGTGTGTGTGTGTGTGTGTGTGTGTGTGTGTGTGTGTGTGTGTGTGTGTGTG
>NW_004798023.1:289815-293059 GCF_000002075.1 Aplysia californica | reverse complement strand
GGGGAGGGGGGCAGATAATGGAAGATGCCAAACAATGGAAAAAGATGAATGATAATTAAGAAAACATTGGGGTAACAGAGTAGAGATAGAACTAGGGATGTGGTGCATGTGGTCTAGTGGCGAAGATGTTGGGCTCACAACCATAGGGTATAGATTCGAACCTCGTCGATCAGGGGCCCGACGCTGTGTCTTTGGGAAAGGCACTTTTTACGAATTATCACTTACGCCACGGTACTCAACTCCAGCAAGGTTGAAATAGCGGTCCTCAGAGAAATTCGCGCCCGCAACTTGCAACTTTCTGGCGCAACTTTTGCCCTCAGCGCAACTTTAGCGCAACTTTTGCCATTTTCGTGAATTCGCGAATTTTAGCCAATTTTCCGCAAAAGTTGAAAAAATAATAATAAAATTTAATAGGTACCCGAGTAAAAACAGCGAACGATCTTTTGTTGGTGTTTGAGTTTTGAGTGCTTAAACTATATGCAATAGACTGACACTACTGACAGCGCTGTATGCTTCCCGAGAAGCCGAGAATGTTTTTGAATGCATGTACTAGTACTCGCACTATAGTACATGTACGTACTAGGGTCTATTGCGGTAATATTATTTTAAAGCGCTTAGAGCTTGCTGTGGAGAAGGCAAAATGCGCTACACAAACGCTATTTATTATTTTTTTATCAGCTCTATGTGCAGCTTGTTTGGCTTGTCTGCAGCGGCGATTAGTGGCGTCGGTGGCCTAGTGGTTAGGCTCTCGGACTCGCAACCGTAAGGTCGTGGGTTAGAATCCCGTCAGGGGCCCGACGTTGTGTCATTGGGAAAGGCACTTTACACTTATTTTCCTCACTTCACCCAGGTGGGAATGGGTACCCGGCTATAGACAGCGAAAGATCTTGTCAGTTTGTTAGTGTTTGAGCGCTTAATCGGCTGCTTGCACTGTATGCTTACCGGGAAGCTGAGAATGTTTCGGAGTGCTCTATGGTCTGCTGGGGTAATAATATAGTGTAAAAGCGCATAGAGCCTGCTGTTGAGCGTGGATATGCGCTATACAAATGCTATCTATTATTATTATTATTATTATTATTATTATTATTATTATTATTATTATTATTATTAAAGGAAGGGGGTATGCGGATGATGTTCATAAAAAGATTGCACAAAATAATGATAAGATAATAAATTTAGATTTAAATTTACAATTTAACGTCAAGCAATCAACGAATAGAAGGAAGAGAAGCATTCTTCTACACTTTCAGACAGAAACATGAATCAGTACCTTTTTGAATCACTGTAAGTACGGTAACTGACTGACTCACTGCCGCCATTTGTGTTTAGTTTATGTGTGTGTGTGTGTGTGTGTGTGTGTGTGTGTGTGTGTGTGTGTGTGTGTTTGGGCACTCACTCACCGCCGCCATTTGTGTGTTCTCTCTCTCTCTCTCTCTCTCTCTCTCTCTCTCTCTCTCTCTCTCTCTCTCTCTCTCTCTCTCTCCGCACGTACGTGTGTACTTCCCCCCCCATTTCCGTTAGTATGCACCCCCTGAGGGCCGTTGGGTGACGCTCCCTTCTGACGAGTCCACTGGAACTTATTCCCGTCCCTGTTCTTCAAACCGCACATGCCGGACTCGAAGTTACACGCCAGGAGGTTGCCTGTTCGTTTAGCAGTTTCAGTAAAAGTTTTAGGTCTCGGGTTGGCGGGTGCTCCGGTGTGCGGCTTGCTTCTTTTTTCCTATGAAACATCTGTCGTCCTTATGATCTCCCCTTCTTCTTTTTTTTTTGTTTGTTTGTTTGTTACTCTCTTGTAACACCTCTAATCTTCTGGCGCTCGTCGTATGACCAGAGAAGGTTTTACAGTAAATCTAAACATGTCCCGCATATATATATATATATATATATATATATATATATATATATATATATATATATATATATATATATATATATATATATATATATATATATAATATATGTATATATATATATATAGGTGCCGACGCTTAAGTGTTGTCATTGTTACAACAGAGTAATATTATAGAATCTAGTATTATTGCCTACATAGAAAAGGAGAGGAGATAAGGACAATGGATGTTTGATAGGGAAAAGGAGCAAACCACACTGCCTACCACCAAAAACTTTCTAATTCTGCTAATGTTCGAAGTTCAATGCAGTTTGTTGGCAAAAGTTAGATACTTTTGTACATGTATATTTCCAATCCTCCCTATCTATCTATCTATCTATCTATCTATCTATCTATCTATCTATCTATCTATCTATTCTACGCTTCTTGTGATTCTTTTGAAGCTTATGTTTTTAAGGTTTGAATACTTTGGTGAATAAGTACAAGTACCCCCAGAGTTTCACACTGAAAGTTAGCCTTGTGACATCGTCCGATTAGCTAGCAATAATACAAGCTGTAACGATGATAATTGTAAACTCTGCTCGTTCAACCCTTTTCAGTCTTAAAAAAGATCTCCTAACGTAATATAACATTAACCTTTTTGATAAATGGAAAGCTTTGATTTAACATGCTATCGCCTCGAGTACTTATAAAAGTCTTTAGCCTATAACTTTGTCTTAAATACATTTTTGACAATGAAACCCACGTTTTCCTTCACATACGAGTAGACTGCTTTATAAGATCAGTCGAATTTCAAAACATCGAGTTTGGATTGTTTTTTGGTGTGTGTGTGTGTGTGTGTGTGTGTGTGTGTGTGTGTGTGTGTGTGTGTGTGTGTGTGTGTGTGTGTGTGTGTGTGTGTTATCTGAAACTTTTGTCTTTTTACTTTTTCTGATTTTTCACAATACGGACTGGGACTTACCTGTCTGTGTCACACGGGTAATGTGGCTGGTATCTGTGGAAAGAGTGGGCCGAGGGCACATCAATTTGTTTGACAACGTTCAGGTAAACCACAAAATTTTGTTGTTTTTGTTTAACACCCATGTAAACCAAAATATTTTGTTTTTGAATATCCATACGAAGCACAATAGTTTGTTTTTCAACACCCATACCAAGCGCATATTTATTTTTAAACATTCATACAAAGGGCATATTTGGTTTTCAACACACATACAAAGCACACTTGTTTTTGAGCATCTACGCTAAGCTCATATATTTGTTTTTCAACATCCGTGCAAAGCGCATATTTGTTTTTCAACATTCATACAAAGCGCATAATATTTGTTTTTGAACATCCACGCTAAGCGCAATTCAAAACGCGCGCGCGTGTGTGTGTGTGTAGTGTGTGTGTGTGGG
>NW_004798023.1:284718-287511 GCF_000002075.1 Aplysia californica | reverse complement strand
GAGGGGGGAGAGATCGGAAGAGGGGGGGGGGCGAGGAACAGAAGTTGGGGGAAGGGGGAAATACAACATACACTCACCTATTGGACACCCATAATATTTCTGGATTCTTGTGACGTCAGCGTCTGACAGGTACAGTCGCTGGCCCATCTCCACTCCAACAGCTTTCCCCGGTTTCGGTGCTAGGGTCAGTTTGGATGTGTCTTTGGCGTGCAGGTAGGGTCCGTAGTGCATGATGGAGTCAAAGTCGTAGGCGATGCCTTGGGTGGTGGCTTCCGAGGTCGTCTTCTTTACGAAATTTTTTTCTTTGCCTGGACATCACAGTTATTTTTAGTTTTGGTAGAGGTTTTACGGCGCTCGCAACTGCATAAGGTCATATGAGCGCCAGATTACACTATGGGTGGTTGGCGGGTGCTGTGGTGTATTTTGCTCAGGTTCTTTCCTATCAAACATGATCCATCGTCCTTATCTCTCCTCTTTCTTCTATGTTGTATGTTACCCTCTGGTAATAGCTCTAATCTTCGGTACATACATGACCTAATTGTGTTACAAATACTGTAGCACTCTTAATAAAAACAAAACAAAGACTGAACTGCGAGCCAGTTGGGGGGGGGGGTATAGATTTATAAACATCTGGACTACTAACAAGAGCTTAACTTTTCAGCTAGGAAGCAGCCCACCATGAGCCACGAAATTTTTGGCGTATGGGGGGCGGGGAGTGGGTTGTAAGGTTTCTCTACTCTAGACTAAAGACTTAGTCTGACGTAAGGGAGCTTTCTCTTATAATTTACTCTCCCTTGTTCTATAAACTTACCTACAAAATGAATACAATGTACATCCAACGAACACACACACCCACACATACACACACACTCACACGCACATACACACTTACAAACACACACATACACACACACACATACACACATATGTATATACATGAGTAACGAAATCGCAAGGGAGCCAGAAGAAAAATTAATTCCATCTTAGACATTTTCTGTCTTATGAGAATTAGGGGAATTTAATGGGGTGGAAAAAAAGGGGGGGGGGGTCAAGGGCCCAGCTGGTGGGATAAAGGGTCGCTTGTCCGATCGGCAAGCAGTGTTCAAAACTTCACACATCTAAATGATAATGGCATGCGTCAGTCCTACTCGTCCCATCCATTGCCACCAGTGCTTGCATTTCATAGGACCACTGTTTGACATATCAAAATCAGAAACGTTTGAACATTTGCCATCTCCTTTGCTTCCACCCTTAGCTCCACCCATCGGTGTAATAAGCATAGTCAACCAATGACATCTCTCCTGTGCAAGTAACAAGGATTCGAAGAACTATTTTTTCGGCTGGCTGTACGATTAGCTAGGCAGGCATTGGTCAAACTAATTTCACACCTATGGCCCCTGGCTACCCATGAGAGTTTCCGTGATGAGCACCACTCGAGAACTTTCACAGGCACTGGTGAGATTTCATACCCACCACCACGCTAAGGGCTCATAATACGGATGGGTAACATTGAGACATGCTGATACCAAGGCTGATACACGTCTCGGGTAACATCTGTAGTTCAAGTTCGCTAAGGGCAACATCGAGACGAGCTTGTTTGACATGAGCTCGTCTCGAGTAGCATTATATATACCTCCAAGGCTATAACAGCACCTGGACAGGGATCAACACGGATGATTGGTGCCTCTTTACAATATATTATATAAATTGTTGATGATGATGATGGGCATCTACCGAGAACGTTTCAGCATCTTCCCCAAATTGCACCTCTACAGACGGTGTACACCCCTGCCCTTCATCGCCTGGCGACATGGCGTGAAGTTTAGAGCCGACAGAACCAAACTTGATGGTTTTACTTCTATCGAGGGCTGAGTGGGCAAAGCATTTTCCTTCCTAGACAGGTAAAAAAAAAACCCAGCAACCGAAGTGCAAAAACTTCTCAATCCGTTTTCGCGTCAGACAGGTTTCCGTTACTTAGGCCTATAAAATAGGATTTTATGAAAGGGTGAAAAGGGAAAATTCCGTTATGACCGGTTTCCGTTCAAACAGGTTCGACTGTATAATATTACAGGATGGAGCTAAAATCGACCACTTAAAAAAACGGCCGATTCTACTCGCGATCTTGAAAAACAAACGCGTTAAATTTATAAGTTAAATTCGGTTGTATTGTGCAAAAGTTATAGCTTTTGTCTTTCCATGGAAGAAAATCTCGCTGGTCGCGACTCAGTTCGATTGAATCCGATTGGCAGTGGGCACTGGCTATAATCGTTACACCACAGACGCAATACTAGACATTTCGGTTTTTAAATTAGTAAGATGAATAGGCCTATTCGGAAATATTTTCTTTTGGTCCGAACCATGCGTTCTTTACGTAAAGTACGCTAAGGTCAGAACACAACGTTTTATGTTACTGCTGTATTGTATTGTAAAGCGATCAGAGCTTGTTGAGCGCAAAATAGATGTCATTTATTATTATTTTAGATTATTATTATTATTATTATTATTATTATTATTATTATTATTATTATTATTATTATTATTATTATAATTATTATTTATAGACAGTTACTTTAGCTTTTACCAGAACACAGAGCTTGTAACTTTACCTTTTACTAGAGTACAGACGCTTACTTTTCTGGGTTTTAAAAAAACCCAGAATCCAGACTGTTACCATGTGGGTGGTTGGCAGGTACTCTGGTGTGGTATACTCCTTCTTTCCTATCAAACCTAGGCGGTCATGGTATCAAACGTATATCGTCCTTATTTCTCCTCCTTTTTATGTGTGTGTGTGTG
>NW_004798023.1:280136-282532 GCF_000002075.1 Aplysia californica | reverse complement strand
TGTTGTTTGTTGTTGTTGTTGTTGTTGTTGTTGTTGTTGTTATTGTTATTATTATGTGCAAAGTTCCAGTAATTTGGTCGAAAATCACTAACGGCTCCGGTATCACGGGCCAAAAAGTTATTATGTGCAAATTTCCAGTAACTATTAATTCAGTAGAGGGGTAACTGTAGATATAGTAGTGCA
This sequence comes from Aplysia californica, assembly GCF_000002075.1. Taxonomy (NCBI): domain Eukaryota; kingdom Metazoa; phylum Mollusca; class Gastropoda; order Aplysiida; family Aplysiidae; genus Aplysia; species Aplysia californica. The sequence continues at coordinate 282,349 of NW_004798023.1, read as the reverse complement.
GACGTGGGCACGAGAAAGTGAAAGTGGGTGGTTGGCGGGTGCCCTGGTGTGGTCTGCTTCTTTTTTCCTATCAAATATATATCGTCCTTTTCTCCCCTTCCTTCTATTTCGTGCTTATTACTCTCTTGTAATACCTCTAATATTCGGCACTTACATGACCGTGTTTTGATGCCAGTGCCATAAAACACTTACAAAAAACAAAGGGAATGAACGAACTACAACTTGTGTGACGTACCCCTCTCTGGCCACGATGTTGATATACTTAGTCTGTGAGGTCCTCTCCACAAACTGGATACACGTCTTGGCTCCGTTGACGTCATGTTCGATTTCCCTCATGGCTGTGATAATGGTGTCCTTCATACTCGAAGCTGTGGACGGTACATTTTAGAACATTGGCCTAAACTGCTGTAAGCTGGCAAAACGCATCTTTTCATTTTTTAGCGCCAAATTATTTTATTTGCTAATTCGAAAGCCTGATCAGTTACCCTACTTGTATGAAAAAAAATCAGAGCGAAACTGTGACTAGTTTTTTAATACAGGCCTATTAGAATTCAAATATCGGAAGAACCCTTTTTGAAAAAGCCTCTTTATCTCTAAACTGCTGTGCATAAAAAAGAGAGTTTTTTCAGCGTACTGTAATATAGGCCTATAGGATAAACAAAAACAAACTGGCGTCTGTGATGTAGCGAGGTGCTTCGCAATTGCATGCAGGAGACCAGCTACTTCGATTCCTGAGTGGGGAGAATTCTTTTCAAGTACACGACGTATCTCGATCTTTCTGCTAGGATGTCGTATCTCTCTCAGCATGGGTTGGCCCTAACTGGTAGTGTTGGGTGCCCATGCTTCCAAAATGATCTAAATTAAGTCGTTGGTGAAGGCGTAAAAAAACCCTACATTTTACTTTCTTTTTAAGTAGAACGAAAGGTAAAAGTAAAGTATAACCCCCTATCACTCCCCTCAGCTTCGTGCATCACCACGACGCTCTCAACGCCTGTTTCCTCAGTTTCCTGTTCCTGTTATAATCTGCCACAACCTGTAGTGCCTATAGTGTACATCTATGGCCACAACCTCACTATGTAACAGTCGCTGTGCGACTCGAACTTTCTTTATCCTCAATGTAATATCAAATTCAATAACCAGAAGTTGGGTTAAGTTGGGTTGGATCTAAATTCCTAATCAATTTGGAGACAAGAAATTTGTCTTATTCGTGCAAAACGTTTACTCTGTGTTAATATAGTATTATGAAAAGCAAAACAAAATAAAAATTAGAAGGCGCAAATGAAGCTGTCTCTTTTTCTGTGCTTTAAGTAAGTTGTCCAAAGAGCTTTCTAGCCTGCAAACAAGGGTAAAGATAAGCTGTACATCATCGTGAAAGTGATTGCTGGAAGTGACGTGTGGGACTCGAGTTTGATTCCCGAGTGGGTGAGAAATGTTTACCGAGTACATAATGTATCTTAGTCTTTCTGCTGGGGTGTTGTAGTTAGACCAATCCCTCCCAGCCCAAGTTGCCTCTGACAAGCACAGGGTCAGCTGCTTGCCTCCAAAATTTTCTAAATTATCCCGATGAGGGCGTAAAAGTATCTAAATTTTTTCAAATTTGCAATTACGAGTGAATAAAGACATTTTACTTTGCGTGTTGTGATCGTCTATCAAAACAGCGCACTAAAAGACGTGGGTGAGACTACGATGATAATAAGCCACCTCAGAATTACAACGTTCTATCTGCTCAATACCTAGTTTTGAGAAATTGACGCCAACATTTTTGAGTTCCACAATAATATGTCATGCTTTTTCGATTGCATTTATTCGAATATCTTGATAACTACTCCAAATATTCTTACAATTTTTGATAAAGCAAATAGAGCATTAATAATTGCTTGCTGATCTCTCGTTCTTAGTAATTAAAAAAGGTCAAACATGTAATAAAGAACATCTTAATTCTGAGGTAGCGAATAGTCAGTTCAGTGAACAAATTTTTTATGATGGGACTCACGGAAGGAGCTACTGATGACGTAAGGCACCACTCCTTGAGGCCATTTGTGACCTGCATCCTTCATGGCATTTCGGTGCTGAGGAAGAGGGGAGTGAAAGAAAAGAGGTGAGGTGCCTTCTTTCTGTCGTTCATTCATTCTCCTGACCCTGACCCTCTCTGTTTCTATCTGTCTGTCTGTCTGTCTGTCTGTCTGTCTGTCTGTCTGTCTGTCTGTCTGTCT
>NW_004798023.1:276476-277731 GCF_000002075.1 Aplysia californica | reverse complement strand
CAGTACTCTCCACGCAGAAATATGTTCTTGGACATGAAAGGTATTGAGCCCCCAAAAAAAATTTAACAAAAATTCGATAAAAATTCTCACACCTGCGGAAAAAAAATGCCAGTTTCGTAAGTTTCATTATTTTGACGAGCGTCTGATTTCACCACGCTGTTTTACAATTATAATTTACCTTGATTTCTTCAAGTGGGATGGCCTCTGCCAAACTTGCAAAAGCTAACAGAGAAATTACCGCCAACATCGTCGGGTAAATTCAGACTTCTGTGAGGGAATCAAATCTGTGTTATCTTCGAAAATTGTGCGTTACATATATTATATGAAGACCTCATATTTCTTTGTTATTAATAATAGCCGTGTGCGTGGTTTTGATTGGTTCGTGCTATGGCAAAGATAACAGCAATCACATATCTTTTTTTTTTCTTTAATTAAAAAAAACAACATTTTTTCTGTTGACTGTTATTCAATCTTCGGAAAATTTCTAAAAGCACATGTACGCTCCATACTCCATGGTCAGCATAAGAAAGAAGATTTTTTAAAATGTGACAGATAGATAGATAGATAAATAGATAGATAGATAGATAGGTAGATAGATAGATAGACAGACAGACAGACAGACAGACAGACAGACAGACAGACAGACAGACAGACAGACAGACAGATAGATAGATAGATAGATAGATAGATAGATAGATAGATATAATCTTGTTCTCCAACTTTCTGGTATCTGGTGTGGAAACAGTAGCCTTTTGGAACTGGGTCAGAATCGTGGTGGTGATCACTGCGATAAAACGATTTCTAAGCTTGTAATTTATTGTTCCATTTTCATGACCTCAAAAAGTTGAAGTCAAACATTAGGCTACGTTTTCATGTGTCACAAGATACAATAATTGTTTTGTTATAATTATTAACCCTATCAGGTGGCGCGTTATGGTTTCTTTAAAATACTTGAAGATGCATTCATTCATTTTGGTGCATTTTAAGAAAGAAGAAAAACTTTGCTATTCGTACAGATTTTTCGATTCGGTTTCCTTTACCTGAATCTAGAAAAGGCAGGCAATATTTGTGTATGATGGTATAAATATTGTGTGTGTGTGCGTGTGTGTGTCTTGTGAGTGTGTATGTATGTATGTGTGTGTGTGTGCAATACGTGTGTGTGTGTGTGTGTGTGTGTGTGTGTCTGTGTGTGTGTGTGTGTGTGTGTAAGCTTGTGTGCGTACGTGCGTGCGTGCGTGTGTGCATGTGTGTGTGT
>NW_004798023.1:273963-275269 GCF_000002075.1 Aplysia californica | reverse complement strand
CCCGGGACACTCAACGCTAACAGAGGATGAAAAAGTAATTTTTTTTAAAAGAGGAAAAATAAAGTAAGTTAAAATTCCAAAAACAGCTAACACTTTGTTTTCTCCGATTTTGGCCTAGATCCATGTTCCTCTACTTTGACCTTTACGCCCCTGCAATCTGTTTTATTTGATGAGAAAAGTTAAGTAAAGTAAGGAAAAGGCGTAGCTCGGGTTGCAAAAGTTTTGAATTTGACTTCAAAGCTTCTAATAATATTTTATTTTCTTTTGAAAGCTGCACTTACCAGCAGGCAATCCAAGGCGACATTTGTTTACCAGGCTTTGAATCTCTAACGAGACTTTCTCGAACTTGGATTGGCAAAAAGTAGGAGCACTGTTTGTTGCTGTTGTTGTTGCTGTTGTTGTTGTTGATGTTGCTGTTGTTGTTGCTGTTGTTAATGTTGCTGCTGCTGTTGTTGTTGTTGTTGCTGTTGTTAATGTTGCTGCTGCTGCTGTTGTTGTTGTTACACCCCCCATCAACACCATGTAGATCATTTAGTTCAGAGGCAGGCTTTGGACCCTGTCTGTCAGGGCCAACCCGGGCTGAGAGGAGTGCAAAATCCCAGCGGAAAGACCGAGATACTCGATAAAAATGTCTTCCCACTTGGGAATCGAACTCTGGTCTCCAGCGTGTGACGGCGAAGAGCCTAACTAAAAGCTATACCAAAGACACCAGTGCTCCGCTTTGGACGACTAGTGCTTCAATATAAGCTAAAGCTATGCTGTACTATCCCATACAATAATTATACAGGTGCATATTTGCGGGTCAAGTTGAGGGAAACAAAGAGGATGCACACACAGACATCAAAACAGGACTGGTTTTACAAATCATTGTTACTGGCTATACACTTTTTAAAACAAAAGTCGTGTAACAAACTTTAAACGAAAAAGAACACATTTTAAAGATACAATTTATTAACAAAGCAGTGTTTGCTACTGATTGACAAAATAAAAAAGTTCGCAGTTACTTGAGTAAGATTCAGTCCAATTCAATGAACTTTGAAATGATGTTACTTGATGTTTTTAATTTTTTCCAGTAAATAAGTTATTATACGTGGACATTGATTAAAATGGAAGTCGTAAAGGCAGAAAGAAAACAAAAAGAAAAAAACAACACAAAACAGTTTAATGGAACAGCAGCCTTGTCAAAAAGAACAATATTGTAACTTTTTGAAACTGGAACCTGTCAAGGCGTTGTTTATGCTGAAGGTCCCTTGTGAACTGTAACAAGATATGATAGAAAAATCAACCTCCAATCCTCAATGCCTTT
>NW_004798023.1:271131-272739 GCF_000002075.1 Aplysia californica | reverse complement strand
GGCACTGACAGGCGGGATCGAAGCAGCTTGCCTCATGAATTACATGTAATTAAATTATGTCGATCGTTTGGGCGTAACCCCCCTTCCCACCTATATCTACCCTTCAAACAAACAAACAAACAAACAAAGAAAATAGACAATCAAACAAACAAACAAACCAAGACAAAACAAAGTAACAAACAACAAACAAACAAACAGAACAAACAAACAAAACAAAATAATACAAAAACATCTGACTTTCGGCTACCAGTGGTGCTGCCAATACCTCAAAATACGAAGACTCGAATTACCTCTTCCTCCAGCCCATCGCAAGATTTAGGAGGGGTGAAGATGGACGGGTCCTTGATGCCCATTGTGACGTCAGAAACCTGCAGGCTGCCCAAATCCCCACTGTCGGGAACTGCGGCGCCACTATTAAAGGTCATCTGCACTGCCATACAGGCTACAGATAGAAACAAATCATAACAATTATATTATACAGCATGCAGATTGCCGGAAAGTAGGTTTTAAAAGTTTGCACAAATTCTGGTAACTTAAGTTTGGGCACTTACAAAAATATACAAATTAGCAATCGATTTCGAATTATATCACCATTATTCTTAACAAGCACGACAAGAACAATCGAAGGGGACTCTCGTGGCCAAGATGTTAAGGTGTTCGCCTCTCTTTCAAAGGTCTCGGGTTTGAATCCGGGTAGCGACCGAAAAAAAATTGTCTCCTTTCACCTCCTTTCCTGCTCTCTATCTAGACAAGACTAGCAATGTTCTGTCGTCTGCTTTCGTCTCCTCTTTCTGCCTCCACCCCCTCACCTCCTTTGCACTCTCCTCTGGGCTTCTAACTCTTTCTGCAGCCTTTCTACTGCTACTCCTTGGCTCCTTCTTACTGCTGTCTTTCAGTCACACCTCTGATCTTCTGGTAGGAAAGATCTACACCTAGCCTTCTCGGACAAGGGCAAAAAATCTCGGAGTGTCCCCTGTGCAAGTTGTGCATATTTAAGATTCCTTGGTGGTCCAAAAACGATAAGTGTAGGCTTCGGCCGCCACCCGGGCAAAAATTCAAAATCTCCTACCACCTGAAAATATTTGGTGTGTCCCGCACGCTCATAATATGACCTTGTTATGCAGTAGTGAGCGCTGTAAAACACTAACAAAAAAAAAAAAAGAAAAAAAAAAGGGATACCATGATCTCTTTTTCTCACTATTCGTGTCCAACCTCACCTTTGCGGTCTACGATGGCAGTATAGACCGTTGGAGAGCCTGGAAGGCTGTACGCGTAGGTTTCCACAGCTGTCTCATTGTCACCGATGAAGCCGCTGGAGGTGTGGATGGCGCTGTCTTTAGAACGAAAAGGGAAAGTTAAAATTGTTGGCTATTGACAGTTTTGGGGGTAAATTGCGAACGTTTATAAACAGAAAACAGCTGGATGTGCACCCGGACGTGGGGGACCTATACTTTACTTTTGCCGACATTGTTTGTGACTAAATTGCGACCAGTGCTTCTTTGAATGGGCGAATGATGATGATGATGATGATGATGATGATGATGATGATGATGATGATGATGATGATGATGATGATGATGATGATGATGATTTTTTTTAAATGGCGGG
>NW_004798023.1:255356-268997 GCF_000002075.1 Aplysia californica | reverse complement strand
CTCTCTCTCTCTCTCTCTCTCTCTCTCTCTCTCTCTCTCTCTCTCTCTCTCTCTCCTCTCTCTCTCGATGTTCTTTCGTTCCTTTTCGGAACACCTTATGGAAGAGGAATTTGATGGTCAAAATCAAAAAACTTCACCGCATAACAAAGGTTGCAGGAGGTCATAGGTCAAGTTTTGCCACTGTTTACTTCCGGTTTCAAATTGGCACTTGTTGAAGTTGCCATGTAGGTTATCACAATCACACCTGATCATCTTTAAAACATAAGAAAGAATGTATTGATATTGTATTGTCTGATTGATAGATCTGTAGAAGGTTATGTTGTTTACTTAAAACTTCTTTGTTCAATTTATTTCATATCGTAAGCTTTATTGATGGGAACCGCTTTTCTCGGTCTTGGAAATTTATTGCTTGTCTCATAAAATGTCTGGCATAATGGCTTCTTTGGAATAATATTGACAAGGTAAAGGTTGGTGAATCAGATCATTGACTTGGCCTGTTGACTCTTTATCCTCCACAAAAGAGTCAGTAATCTTAAGTCGTACATTTTGTCATTTTCTTTTCATTTTGTGATAATATCCAGACGGTATTGTTTTGTAGTTGTTACATGAGTGGGAGAGGTTTGGAAAATCAGTGGTCTTGTTGAAGTTGAATGAAAGTTGACTCCGTTCAGTTCGGTCACATCTGATCTGAGTTCTCATGTCTAACGTGAGATTCTGAAATATTTCTGCTTTCATTTCACCATGTTACTATTCACATTCAATACAGTTGGCTTATGGTCCTGTCTGTATATGCAACTCTAGCTTTGTACTGCTGCTCATTTGACGCTCTGGTGTGTATTGCTAGAATTCGCCTAGGGCCAGGTAGAGAAGTGAGTCAGTAAGTTGTGTGAGTGAATCAGCATCAGTGTAAAAAAGGTGTTGTCATTGCTTGGGCTTTGTTTGACTTCAGATAACACAGTCACAACAACTAACAAAAGCTCTCTAACTTCTGAAATTTTAAATAAAATAGTATAAAATGCAACAGATGTAGCCTACATTTGTGAGCCAGAACTGTAGTAGTTAGGCTTAATTATTGGCCACCCCGGGTGAGAATAAAAATACGATCAACCTCTCACCCCGGGCTGGCCTGGGTGAAACTTGCCAGCGTTGGCTATTCTCACCCGGTGTGAAACAAGACCTGTTTTTCCTAATTTCGGAGTACTGTCTATCTGTGTGGATGATCAAATTGATTATTGACGAAAGCAAAGAAAAAATGACGTTATAGCAGAATAGCACAAAAGTAAGCTAATTTGGTCGTCTACAAAGATGCTATGGCTACTTTACTTTTCGAATCGAGCCGAACTATGCGGGTCGCCATTTTATTTTGCCCGGAAGTTCTCACAAGATCTACTCCTCTCTCTCTCTCTCTCTCTCTCTCTCTCTCTCTCTCTCTCTCTCTCTCTCTCTCTCTCTCTCTCTCTCTCTCTCTCTCTCTGTGTGTGTCTCTTTCTGAATATTGTCTATCGGTGTGGATGATCAAATTGACTAAGTGGGTGGTTGGCGGGTGCTCTGGTGTGGTTTGCTTCTTCTTTCCTATCAAACGTCTATCGTCTCTATCTCCCCTCCTTTTTTGTGTTTGTTACTCTCTTGTAACACCTCTAATCTTCGGCACTTATATGACCTTATTGTGTTGCAAGTGCCGTAAAACCCTTACAAAAACTAAACATTGACTAAAACAAAGATAAAAAATAATGTTAAAACACAAAAGTAAATTAATTTGTTCGTCTACAAAGATGCTATGGCTATTAAACTTTTCTAATCGAGCCGAACTACGCGGGTCGCCTTTTTTTTGCCCGGAAGTTCTCACGCTATTCCTCTCTTTCTCTCTCTTTCTGTCTGTCTCTCTCTCTCTCTGTCTCTCTCTCACTCTCTCTCTCTCTCTCTTTCTCTCTCACTGCCCACAAACAAAATTGTATGCTTTCAACACAAGAGTGCTGGAGGGTTTATTCACGGTGAACACTGCACTCGTTGGCCTATCTCAGGCTCCCCTGCGCTATTCTCACCCCAGGTGAGAATAGAGGAGGTCTAATAATTTGGTCTACAGCCTAGATGTATTGCTGTGACTTAGAATTCGACATTTCTGAAGAAATTTCTTAATTGCAACTTGTAATACAACTAGATCCTAGATTCTAGATCTAGATTTCTACAACTTGTAAATTTAATTTATTAACAAAATATAGAGCTATAATGTCATGATGTCTACATTTTTAGGAACTGAATGGCCTGGTAGGTTGTTGTAACGTGAACATTGTTCTGAGTTCACTAACAATTAATGAGTTTGCGAGTGGTAACATTATTTATTTACAAGAATTATAATTAATTGATGTTCTTACAGTACAGTAAATAGTGTAGACACCAGTCGTCAGTATCTCTTCACTTTGTACCAATCAGTTTTTGCTGACTGCATGAAGAGTCACTGGATGATGTGATCTCTTACTCATCACCATGTTGGGTCTCTATGCAAAATATAGATACCCAGTTGCTAACTGAAGAAAGTGTTTTCTTTGTTTGCTTCTTTGTTTGTCAGCTTAGGTGGGGGGGGTGCACCTGAAGGCTATCTCGCTTATTAGTGGATCAAATTTTACCAAATTTCACACTTACAACAAGCATAGTAAGGGGTCTTAAAATCCGCAATCAAATTAGAGAAAAAAATTTCATTGCCATCGAGACGGTGGTCATATAATATTATATTGGATTTTGTTGACATGTTTTGAATGAATACACTGCACTTATTTTTCCTGGAAATAGAAAGAGTATTATTTTGCATGCATGTTAGCAAACGATAGATCTACAAATTTGTTTGTTGAATTTGTCCTAAATGAATTTTTAAAAGTTAAATGAATTTTTTCCTGAGGTAGTATTCTAGTCTGAAAAAAAATCAGTGAAAATCCACACTTCAGAAGCCATCTACTAAAATCATCTCCTTATATTTATAATGAAAATTCAACAAAAGAATCTTTAGTGTACATCATCTCTTCATTCTCTGTGAAAATTTCATGAAGATTGCTTGAAAAATGGTGGAACTATTCCAAAAAGTATATAGAAAAACCGCGTTTTGAGAAATCAGGCGATAGAAAAAAAAGATACTTTTTATGAGGAAATAGTGGTGACTATTATTTCAAGTATGTGAAAAGATAAGGCTTTAGGGGGTTCTTATGCAATGAAATAGTTGTAAGAGATGTTGAAGAAGCTAAAAATGCCTTCAGCTCAAAAGCCATAATTTTGATCCGAATCCGGACTTTCAGGGTGTAGCCCTCCACCCCCTTAAAATACGGGTCATGAAATAATACTCTTTCCTACTTTCCATTCTCAGAAGCCTTACTTGGACTTGGACCATGTTGAAGTGTATTTTGATAGAAGTGTAATCTTTTGTTTAGCAAAAGTTTGATTTTGACTGCTGATACAAGTGCTCCACTTTTTGTTGAGGAATTTGTGGAGTGCACATTTTGCGTGAATAAGGGGGAAAGAAATGTTCATATTCCATTTTCCCAGCTGTTTTTGTAATTTAGATTTTTTATGTCCACAGATGGAGGTGTATACTGTTCGCCTCAGGGAATCCTAGACATGTGTTAATGACTGAAGCCATGATCGAGAGTGTCTTGTAAGATGGAAGAAGAGAAGTGTCTGGCCTAGTGCTATCTTTTGGACATGACAGCCCAGCCTGTTTTATCACTGAGTGTCCAGCAAGAAGTACAGCTTCGCTTCCTCAATCCATCTGATGTAGGGGAAGTGAAAAAACTGTGCAGGGAATGGTTCCCTATTGAGTAAGTTACCGAGCTGCAAGTAATGACATGCTTTTCCATGGCCATGTAAGGTAGACATGATAACATTAATATTTGAATGGATTGGGGGTTGGGGGGATGGGAGCGTAAAGGTAGAGGTCATTATAATTATAAAGAACTTTGTGTTAGGCCAATGAAAACCTTTTCATAATTAATACAAGTCCTAAATATTTACTGAACTAACTTTTTAAAAAAGTTTGATCAATAATTCTTAATTGGTGTCTTCAAGATAATTTATCGTGTGTGCCCATACTGAACTGAACAATAATGAATAGTCAATTTTATATCTAGGTTCTGTCTCTGCTTCTTTCTTCTTAACATTAGTTTTAGTTATACCATATCATTATATGGGCTTCATCAGAAGGAATTTAACTATTCCTTTATTCAATATTGTAGCCACTTTAAGTCTGCTGTTCTCTGCACAAATGTTAATAAAGAAATATATCTGCCTCTATCTGTATCACTATCAACCTTCATGGCAATCTCTTTTTTTGTTAGATGTCGCTCCATTCTTTGAACAAAATATTTGCGTTTGTGCTGTGAATAGTTTTCATTTTAGTTACCAGAGATCTTGTTCTGTTTCCAGTGGATATGAATCATATACAATTATTTTTCATATTTTATTTTAGCCTTTTAGCCACTCAGAAATGTGTTTCCTTTGAAGTCATGCTAAATGATGTACTGCTCTCAAAATGTTGCAGGTATCCAGACTCATGGTATGAGGAGATTACCTCGAACTCCAGGTTCTATTCTCTCGCTGCAACCCACCATGCAAGAATTATCGGCCTCATTGTAGCAGAGTTAAAGCCTCAAAGTAAACTCAACAAGGAGGTAATTTAGGTTCTCTGTGGGTCTATATACTCTGGGGAATAGGTTTTGACTTGTGAGTTCAGATTTCTCATGTGACAGATCTTTACAAGCAATAATGAAAATGAATTCCTGCTTCTACTCATAGTTTTGGAAGTTTTCCTTTACTCAACCTCACAAGTGTTTCAAAATAAGATATTTGCTAGCTTGTTACCTTCAATAATGCTAGTTTTAAAAGCGATACTGAACCTTTCAAATGTAATAGTACATTAATATCTAAAAAATGGTAAGTAGTAACTTACAAAATGTGTCCAGAGATTTTATCTTTTAAAATTTGCCCCTCCACATTTTCTGTTCCAGGATGGCGATTTGCTTGCCAGCTACTACCCACCCGCCACCCAGGTGGCGTACATACTCAGTCTTGGCGTGGTTGGAGATTTCCGTAGAAATGGGATAGGTAAAATAGTTTTTTTCATAGTTTTTTTTTCTGAATGAAGGGGTAGCGGGAAATGAGCTGTTTTCCACTGTCCCATTTATATTTACTTGTTATGATTATAATGACTTTGATGATTAAGATCAGAGGGGTACTAATGAAAGGGGCAGGAAGTTCGAAATCATATCGTTTTCATGCAATGAAATCCACGAAATCACTGTCCTAAGCTTGAGAAAAAAGCTTGGTAGTTAACAGTAAGTACTATGGGCGGTGAAATACTTAGTGTACCAATACCAGAGCAGAGCAGGCCCAGTCCTCTGCCAATATTTATGACTTTGCTTTTTATGATTAGATCCCTAGGGTCACCACGCCTTGCAAATTCTGTTTCTGGTTCTACCTAGCAAAGTTAGTATCATTGCCGATCCTTTAACCTATAAAATCGTCTCAATTTTTATTATGGTGTCTATGATAGTTGTTTTCAATTTGATGGCTCCCTGATATGGGGAGATTTTAAAAAAAAGATGACATGACACACATTGTATCTTTGATTTGAAAGGGCCTCTACTTTGTTTGTGTCTGAAGAATAATGGTTTAGTTAAACTTTGCAGAGAAATATGGGTAAGTGTAGTCTGGTAAAAGCAGTTTCATTTACTCATCAAGCCTGGGCGTTCATTACTGTCATGGAGATGTGATTAGTTGTTTTGATGTGAATGTGGAGATAATATTATTTGCAATGTCCAATATGTCAGATGCTTACCTGTTAAATGTTGTGTAGTTAAACAGATTGTGTTGAACTGAAGTTCTGGTATTTTTTTTTAGTTCAAGGTATACATTTTCAATTTAATTTGATCTATTTTACTTCCTTCTTTACATTTATTAGTGATAAGGGCATTGCAAATATAGCTGGCCGCATTTAGGTCAATAGCGATAGCTGCAGAAAGGGAAAATGGCCACATGCTGATTCTCATCCAATCAGGATAGGTTTTTAATATATATAAAACAGTGGCTTCACAAATGAGGGAGTTTGCTCAGGGCTCCAGTTGGTAACTGTACTCGTATTTTTTCATTACTTCTCTCTCTTTATTCGAAGTTTGTTCTTTTTTTTCTTTTCAGCATCCTTACTCCTTGACAGCTTACTGTCATATCTAACATCAAAAGAACGACTGGAATGCAAAGCTGTGTACCTGCATGTTCTGTCAACAAATTCAGTGGCTCTCAGGTTCTATGAACGCAGAAGATTTCGACGGCATCTTTTCCTTCCATACTACTACGCAATACAGGGGAAAGCAAGAGATGGATACTCATATGTCCTGTACATAAATGGGGGCCAGCCTCCTTGGTCAATATTATATCCTTTTCAAATGATATTGCAAACAATTTCTTTGTGCATGCCTATGAAGCCTTTTTTTTTCTTTAGACTTGGAAAAGATAAAGGGTTCTGGGATGTGTATCTGAGAAAATAAAGGAAAAGAAAGTACTGAATAATGACATTATTCATACATGAGGAGTTTAAATAGTAGGGAAGGTGGACACAAATAAAGATGATAAGTCTGAATTAACTAGTCAAGTATAGAAACAGTGAGGTGAATATTGATAACTAAAATGCACTTCCATAGACCTTGGAGAAAGATTGTAAAAATACATTTTTATGAAGCATTTTATGCATATGTTAAATTTGGCTTTGTTAAACTACTTCTGTGAGGGTGCGGTGGCAGAGCGGTTAGTGTGCTTGTCTCCGAAGCGGAACGTCCGGGTTCGAGCCTTGGTTCGGACACAGATTTTTTTCGCCCCCTCCTGCCCACCCAGCAGTAATGGGTACCTGACTTCAAGTTGGGGAAGTAAAAGCGGCGTGGAAAGGAACTGGCCACCCTACCACAATATGCTGAAGGCCCAAGAAGTTGTCTCACTAACAAGGCAATCCCCAATGTCCGGATCGGATGCGGGAACAACTTTACTTTAAACTACTTCTGTAGGCCTCTTGTAGTTTGTTTATGTTTATTTTGCCAGATAGACATTTTTAACATTATTATTCATTATTTCTTTTGCTGTTCTTTTATTGGAAATTTTCCTTAACTGGCTTACTGACTATTTGTCCCATTGCAGCAGTGTCATGACAAAACTACAGCCCTGTGCTCTACCTCGCCACGTGTACAGCGCCGTCCGGAACATTTTACAACGCTTGTTGTCTAGATCTGCGTCAGAAGTTTCACACAACAGTTGATAATTACGGCCACTCATCATGAATAGCCGCCTCTTTGACAGATGCAGTGGACAAAAACGTGTTTGGTGCATTCTCATCAATTGGTTGAACTTATCAAAAAGCTGTTCTTGCTGAGGATATCATTGTGTTTGAAACTGTTATGTTGTGTGTGCCTCCTCTGAGTTACGTTGATACAAGCAATGATTCATCGTGTGTGAATTATGTAGGACAGGCTTTCTGTGAATTTTGTAAATGTAGATATTATTTGTAGCTAAATGGTGACTGTGATAGTGCATTAATGACTTTTTTTTTAAAATTCTGATTTTGAAGACATTGTTGTATTAAGGAAGTGAAAGAGACTGGTGAATATATTCTTGGGATGGAAGGCTTCCTCAGCAATTTGTCTGTGATGAGGGTGTGGTAAAAGAGAGATGCGAATTTACACAATTTCAATTAAAAGTGTTAGAACTACTTGAACAACTGTACGAGGTCTTTAGAATTTGGAGTTACTGGACAATTGAATGTTGCACAGGCCTCATTTAAAAGAAAGCTTGTGAAGGTAAGTTTAGTCCAAATCTCTTTATTAATATATACATGTAAAATTTACTTCTCATCATGATATCTTTGAGGTAGAAATGTACATCTGTATCTGAGAACAGTCTACAGGAAAAATTAAAGTGGATTCACTTCATTACAATTTGTAAGCTAAAGAACCTATTTGCAATTTGAGTGGAAGCAGAGGTTTGAGCATTTTGTTTGTTAATGTGTAAGATATAGATAGCAGTTAAAAAAATATGCAGATTTAGCTGCACTTTGAACCTGGCAGTTGTTTTTCACAAGTTGCTATATTTCTTGTTTCGAAGACTCACTTCATTGTAGGAAAATTCCAAGGCATTCGTAGTGCTCGTAAATTGTATTTGCCTTATTCAAAATTTAAGTCGCTTTTTAAAAAAAAAAAATTTTTTTTTTAGAAGTCTGATACAATAACTATCCAAGGGTTTGAAATGTATGTAGTTTTTTGACAGGTCATAGTTTTTGTGAAATTTCTGCTTTTTCATCCAATAGTTTATTCATTTGATTTGAGTTTTTTGTTTTGTTTTTTGTTTATTTTTCAGTCTCTTTGCACTCAAGATTGGTTGTGCAGCATATTGAGCATTTTATTATTATTGCTCTTTTCTGGTTTGTTTCTGGTTTCGGTGGAGACAAAATATAGGAATTTATTTTTGATTTACAGTCTCGTGAAACAAAATAATCCCAAATTTATGAAGAGTAGTGGCTAGAAACTATTTGCTTGGTGTGTTCTGTGAGAAAGTCTCGAATTTTTAGAAATATCTGGAAATACTGAATAAGGGTGATGTTGATTGATGTGTAATCAAATCAAGTGTAAAAACCTCTGAGTATTGTCGGTCCATGTACAATGATAATGAACTCATATAAAACACAGTTTTGAGTGTTGTAACAGGGGTAATTTTTTTCTTTGAACTTCAAACAGTAAGGTGGACCAGAATACAAACTTCAATACCTTATTTTATTTCACATGGTTCAACGTTTTTAGACGAGACAAGTAAGAGTGTCAGAGGAAGTTGTTGTTTTTTTCATGAAAAGCATGTAACAAGTAGTTTTTGTGCGTATTTTTTTACATAAATTTTTTTGCTTTGAGGTTTCTACAGACTCATATTTACTTCAGTTGACAAACGACTTCATTGCAGCAGCAGTGTGGAAGATGAAGGTGATTTTTTTTTTTAAGCACTCCCAGTTCATCACACATAAGTATGCTTCATAGGTTTTTTTGGAGGTTTTTTTTCAGTTGAAAATCATAATTATTTTGATTCGCTTCTTTTGAAAATTGTAAATGCTGTTTCAGAGACTTAGCGCACAGAAAATGAGCTATGTGAACAATAGAAAACCAGCTTGTCTTGAAGGACAGGTCTGCCTGTTTGTTTATAATGCTCATACTCTTAGACTTATATTTCATCTCCAATGGATTTATTTATGTTTTTTCTCACATGCCCATATTTTCACCATAGTTTTGACATTGCAGCTTTCTGCTTGTTTGTTTACATATAAACAATTAGTACTGTTCAAAGATATCTTTTTTAAAAAATAACAAAAGCTCATGATTATAGCTTTTATGCATAAGGCAGTGAATGATGTTTGAATCCTGGCAACAGGCTAGACAAGAAAAATTAAAACATGGATATATTTCATAGTTTTGTATACTTTGTATCAAAAGTTATTGTTCTCTGGGCAGTTTTATAAAAGTAACTTTTAAGCTTATGCGATCTTGAAAAAATATCTATATATTATATGTGGACTTGTTTTGTTTTTTTTACTTTATTTATAAGTGCAAGATGCGAAGAATGTGATATCCGCTATTAATAGTTTTCCCACTTTGTACATTTTTGGGAACTTGACCTAAAAGGGATAGGGTTTGAGTAGAGCAGTAAGTAAATGTTGAAAAATTAGTTTGTTACTACTTATAGATGTACTGTGGCAATTTCTGTTATGCCTTACTTTAGCGGATATACTTTCCAGTAGATATTAAACACTCTATTGTACGCTACGCTGGCTACCTAGGGAAGTTATTTTGCTTATTGTAAGTGTTCTGTGATTCATGAACTGAATACATGTAACTGGGTACCCGTCATGTCATGTCAGTATTATGACATCTGAGTGTTTATTTACAAAGTAGAGAGTGTAATCGTTCATATCCCACGGGGTAGCAGCTCAAATATTGTAACTCGGGGTTTTAGAGAAAAAAATCACGGTTTTACATGTTCCAGGGCAAGTGGATGCGGGGAAACCTCAAAATCATATGCTTTTTTGGGTGAAAATACACTTTGAATTGAAATTCCAGGTTTTGTTGATGGATATAATACATGATGATGAAAAATCAGCTTTTTGCTCCTGTAAAATTTGAAAAACCTGAATTACAATTACAACAGTTGTGCTGCTGCCCCGCAGTCTGTCTTCAGGTTTTGATGACAAACGTTTCTAATTTTCAGGTCTTATTATACACATAACCATACTATTTTGTAAAGCTATGGTTTATGCAGCTATCTGTTGTTAACTTAAAAAACTCATATCTCAATATAGGCCTATTGTGTGTGGTTGTTTTTCTCAGTATTTTTTTCTAGCCTTTAACATCATCAGTATTGTTCAAGTTACCTTGATAGAAATCTACAGGACGGCAAGTGGCATTTCAAGTCAAGGAGCATAATGTGAGATAGATTAGTGAGCTGTCGGCGAGAAAGAATTGCTCTTGATGTGAATAAATAATTGTATGGTATGTGAAGTTTACTCTTTTGTGAGGTAAGCAGTAAAATCTATAGCAAAATGGCTTGTGTGTGACGTGAGGATTTCAGTACTTAGGGTGAAAAAAATGATGTTTTTTTTTGCTTCTATTTTGCGCCCTCCGTTTTCACTCTTTGTTTGTATACTTTCAGACAGTTTGTGTGATTTTTAAAAAAAAGTGAAATGTAAATATATGGATATATGTATTAATGTTTACTATTCTTAGCAGATATTGCTTTGTGCAATACACATTTTTTTAATTATGACTTTGTATTACAATTACAATTGTTGGTATCAACTTGCACTGAGAAAAATTTTGTCAAGAGTGTTTGCGTGTGAAGAGGTTGGTGGAAGATGGGGGGTATTTGTCAAAGCTCTCTTTTCAGGCGGATTGGAAGGAAAGATTATCAAATGTTTATTTATGAAAGTGACAGTGTTTGCTTTCCCAGATATACGTACATGCATTCCTATTAGAATTCTTATCACTTGTCTTGATTCAAAAGACATATAATATGCCTTTATTTGTATCGAACCTAAGAGAGATTTAGTAACATGTCATGACACTTTGCAGTCACACAGCCAGTAGTACAAAATACCCCATCTGGTCGCCCAGCCAGGAGAGTGACTGCAATGGACATCTCGAGCATGACGCAGTTCTGCGCCAGGTGACTGGAACGGATAATTTTCACCGTCACATTATTGCGCCAAGTGACTGCAAAGCGTTAATAAGGCCAGTTTGAGAAGGAAAAGAAGGACACCTATCTTTTTTTTCCATTTTATTCCCACTATGTGTACCATCTTTTGGTGTGGCACATTGCCTTGAGCTTGACATATCTATTGTAGTTGTAGTTTCGTTTTCCTGAAGAAAAAAAGAAGAAAAGAAGAAGATTGACTCCAAAGCCTTTATATCACCTGTCCAAAAAATAAGGTGTAGTGGGATCTCATGTGGCCTAACTAGCTCACCATACATACTTGTCTACTATATATATCTGTCACTTTTTTTGGGTTTTTTGGAGTGTTCCTTTTTTTTTTTAGCCCTCATAATAATTCACTGCGATTCAACAGCCATTTCAATGTTTGTCCTGCTCATGAGATCTGTTTTGCCCTTTCTACTGTGCACTACTTTTTAAAAGGTGTCATGGGGGGGGGGGGGGGGCGCTTTTTCTAATTGCCATTTGTTTGTGTGTTTAGAAGGGAAATGTGGAGAGGGGTGGTCGAAGCTCTTTACCTTTTTACTAATGGGAACTACATATAGTTGCCCAAAGCCGGATTTTTTGGCAAGATATTGACATATATAAATGAGATGTTTGCTGGAGATGTGGTAAGGAATTCTTATCCATTGTTAGCTCCCAAACTCTGTGGCACTGAGAATGCTCATTTCAACTCTCAGTTGTTGAGATTGCATGCCCCCTCCCCCCCGGCAGTACTACTGACTGAAGTGTCTTTAGGCCATTCCCAAAGGGGGGATATTAACATGTTCTAATGCACAGTAGAATTTTAAATGGGCTGATTTATCATTGTCATACTCGTGTCATACTGTGCTGGAACAACACAGGGGGAACTGCTGCTTTTTCTTTCCTCATCCTTACTATCGTCTCATTTTTCCTCCTCTTCTTTTTTATGTTTGTCCCTCTCTTGTGAACTGCTATTTCCGGGGTGCCTTGATAGTGGAAGCAGAGTTTGTGCTGTTGAGGCTAGAGAGGTGAGCAGAGTAAGCCTGATTCCCTGTTCTCTGTTGACATCCACCCCTTGGCACTCATATGACTTTATGCAGTTGAGAGAGCCGTAAAACCTTACTAAAACTTAAAAAATGAGATTGCATCAATCCAATGATTTTGGGCGCTTTCATACCTGATCAAGTATAGTGAGAGATGGGAGGCTGTGGCTGCTTTTTCCTTCTGTATCGCTTTTGTTTTTTCATCTTCTTACATTCTCCTGGCACTTATGCCCCAAACAGTGTTTGTATGCATGTCTCTCTCTCATTCAAATAATGTATGAAGTCATGGATTTATGGAATGACACAAGCTCTGAGAGTGGAATATTGCACGAATTAAAGCTTTGTGTTGCAAATACTGCATTGGTCAGGAATGAATTTTTTTTTTTTTTTTTTTTTTTTTCAAAAGTATGGACTCATAGTCACAATGTTTGTATAGTATTTGCCATGTATTGTGAAAAACATATTTTTGTGGAACTGTGCGGTAAATGATTGATACTGTGACTTCTCGTAATGATGTAGACGATTTTGTTTTCACACAAAGGAGATGTCAAACAATAAGATGCACTGTCTCCCACTTTTTATGTTTATCATCAATTTGCTGGGCCAGTTTTTACCAATCCCATCACTCATGTGTTTTAGGAGCAAAACCCTTCCCTTGGGTAGGGTAATATTTGTGTTATCTTTGCTCATCCTTTTATATGTACATGTTTTCTCCATTATTTATGGTATGAAGGCTTATTTTTTAATGACATGGTTTACGAATATGAAAGATCACCAGGTCTTGGTAAGAGACCTGCATTTGAAAATTAAGAATGGCAGGTTTTCAAGGAGAGAAATCCATCTGTAATAACCAGTGATATGTCAGAATTCCAGGGATGTAGATACATACTTATTTACAGATGGTTTAAAGGGTAGTAAGCAGCAAATAACACAATGAGAAAAACTGAGCTGATCAGGAAGACAGACAACAGGAAGGAGTGGGTACCATGATAGGCAATGTCCTCTCCAGACCTGACACACCTGAAGATTAAAACTAAAACTCTAAAAAAATTAAGTTCATATGCTTGTTCTCTTTTGAGATTTAAAGGGTGAACATTTATTAGAATGATGCGCTGGTTTTCTTACAAAGTCAAACAACGTACGTTTCCAGGGTAGAAAAATATTGTGCCTAGGCCAATGGTGCAGCTGCTGGTTTCTTTTTATGGTTGTTGCACAAGAAAAGTTCATGGTTAACTTGCGGTGTCTCTTTTTTGCTTATCACATAGCGAAGTGTTTGCTCGCATTTTTTACTGGACGACAGATTAGTTCAAATGATACTTCAAAGAATGGTGTCAGAAGTCTCCATAGTGTGGTTGAAATGGGGGGCGGG